>NW_026278678.1:0-228566 GCF_023373465.1 Oncorhynchus keta | reverse complement strand
GTTGCCAGAGGCAACTCTAAATCATCAAAGTACTACATTATTTTTCTCCCCAGTGTCAAATATACACTATTGTGGACAACCAAGGATTTCAGGTCTAGTTTGTAAGTTTGTTTAAACAAAGTTGTAAAACAAGTTTGTTAAACAACTTCCAATTGAGTTGGAACAAGATCTGTTTCTAGGCAAGTTCCTTTTTGTGAAATTGTTTGGTGTTTGAAAGAGGAAATGTGAATTTATTATGAGGACACCAGTCCTTCTGCGAGACCAGCTGCCTGCCACATGAAATCCCAAATCTGGCAACTTCCTGGCTGTGGCAATATGAGGCAAATCACGTCTGTCTCAATCAAGAATGTACTTTCCAAAACCCACTGGCACTGTTTAAAGAAACAAACAGTTTTTGTAAAAAATAATAATAATAATACGAAATATATGAATATCTTAGAGATTTTCCTTTCCCACAGTATAACCTTTGTTCTGCAGCATTTATGAATAATGTTCAGTATTAATGTTTATCACAGGTTAAATCAGGGTCTCTCTGTGGGGTCTTCAAGGATAATAGTGGTCCTGGTGATGGTTTTTAGAAGCCTGGTTATTACATTATAATACAAGCAGATAGCATCTAGCTAGTTACTGTGCATCCTGGACAGGTATGTTACAAAGGTCTGGTTTGGGTTTGATAGAATCAGAATGATCTGAGAGACTACTAGGGGTCTTAGTGGTGGTCCTCTGATGACTCACAGTCCTGCATACAGACTCCTGCATTCTCCTCAGGCAGGGAAGGTAATGGCCCGCAGCCGCCCTGAAGTCACTCCTCAGGAACGTATAAAGTATAGGGTCCAGCACACTGTTGAGGCTCAGCAAACCCCTGCCCAGCTGGTAGGGCACAAACACTGCCTTCTCCCACTCACAGGCGTCACCGTGGAGAAGCAATCCAATGTACTTCACACATCCTGTGATGTGGTAGGGGCCGAGGACCAGGATGAAGATGACCATCAGCAGAATGAGAAGCCCCCTGATGCGGTGCTTCTCTTCCGTTCCCAAGGTACCAATGGCCGACAAAGACCTCAGGGTCTTCCGGTGGAGGATCACGATGAAGGCGAGAGGGATGATGAAGGACAGGGATAAGGTGATCAATCGGTAGATGATGAACCCCTCCTTGGAAGGGTAGCTCTCGATACACAGGGTGTGATTGTCGTTGGGTTGCATTTTACGCAAGACGATGGATGGAGGCACGGCTACCACGACCCATATGCTAAGGGCTATCCATCGTGCAAACTTCAGCTTTCTCAATGCTTGGAATCTCAGAGGCTTGGCGATGGCCAAGTAGCGCTCCAAAGCGATGATGCACATGAAGGCAATGCCGGTGTAAATGCTGACGTAGAAACTGGCCCCCAATAACTGGCAGGAAGTGGACCCGAATTGCCAGCTGTGACCCCTGCGATAGTAGTCAATCCATAGAGGTACAGTGAACAGTTGGAGGAGATCCGAAAGGAGCAGGTTGATCACGTACACCGGTAAGACGTTTTCAGACTTGATCAGACGATAGAGCCCGAACAGGGCCATCAGATTGAGGGGAGTGCCAATGATGAAGAAGATACTGTAGATTACAGGAAGGTAGATGGCATCTTGGCTGAGGTCCACTCCACAATTGTTGGCTTCATTCAGGTTACTATTACCAGAGCTGGGGGTGGGAGTCATGTCCATGATGTCCTTAAGAATCAAGAGGATATGTTAAGTTGATATGATATAGATTGTATAGTAAGTATTTACCCCATTACACATTCTGAGCCTGTAACTTGATGTTTTCACTATTTAAATTATATTTTTGTAATCAACACCTTCAACTTGACACTAAATTGACACTATCATTACAACTAGAGGGTATAAAGTATCATTAAAACTAGAGGGTGTAAAGTATCATTAAAACTAGAGGGTGTAAAGTATCATTAAAACTAGAGGGTATAAAGTATCATTAAACCCAGAGGGAATAAAGTATCATTAAATCTAGTCATTCTAAAGTATCATTAAAACTAGAGGGTATAAAGTATCATTAAACCCAGAGGGAATAAAGTATCATTAAACCCAGAGGGAATAAAGTATCATTAAATCTAGTCGTTCTAAAGTATCATTAAAACTAGAGGGTATAAAGTATCATTAAACCCAGAGGGAATAAAGTATAATTAAAATTAGAGGGTATAAAGTATCATTAAAACTAGAGGGTATAAAGTATCATTAAAACTAGAGGGTGTAAAGTATCATTAAAACTAGAGGGTGTAAAGTATCATTAAAACTAGAGGGTATGAAGTATCATTAAAACTAGAGGGTGTAAAGTATCATTAAAACTAGAGGGTGTAAAGTATCATTAAAACTAGAGGGTATGAAGTATCATTAAACCCAGAGGGAATAAAGTATCATTAAAACTAGAGGGTGTAAAGTATCATTAAAACTAGAGGGTATAAAGTATCATTAAAACTAGAGGGTAAAGTATCATTAAAACTAGAGGGTGTAAAGTATCATTAAAACTAGAGGGTATGAAGTATCATTAAAACTAGAGGGTGTAAAGTATCATTAAAACTAGAGGGTATAAAGTATCATTAAAACTAGAGGGTATAAAGTATCATTAAAACTAGAGGGTATAAAGTATCATTAAACCCAGAGGGAATAAAGTATCATTAAATCTAGTCGTTCTAAAGTATCATTAAAACTAGTGGGTATCAAGTATCATTAAAACAAGTGGGTACAACCTACCATTAAAAGGGTGTGAAGTATCATTAAAACAAGTGGGTACAACCTACCATTAAAAGGGTGTGAAGTATCATTAAAACAAGTGGGTACAACCTACCATTAAAAGGGTGTGAAGTATCATTAAAACAAGAGTGTAAAAAAACATATAGATGACCACTAAATTACCATTAATTTCAAAACACTGATGTGAATTCTCTCCCTGACTTTGTCTTCTTATGTTATCAAAATATTAATATGACAGAACTAATCAAAACATACCTGAAATCCTGTATTCGCTGCACTTTTCCAACAATATCAGAACGTCTTATTGGGAAACCTCATTAGAGAGAGTGTGAGTTGAATAGTCAGTACCAAACGATATGCCAACAGTGTGTCTTTGTACGGGATGTGAAGTAATGCCACAGATATATTTATTTTGATGGTGGTGAAACAGAAGTCATGAAATCATAAAATGAAACACGTTACATTAACCACAGCAGGAAGTTGGGTGGCAGCGTAGCTGTCAAACGCCCGAGCTGACAAGGTACAAATCTGCCGTCATTGAAAATAAGAATATGTTCTTAACTGACTTGCCTGGTTAAATAAAGGTAAAAAATTAAATTAAAAAATGTGCCAGGTCAACAGAGAAATAACTATATAAAATGTGTAAACCAGATCTGCCTCCGTAAGTCACTGTCACTGAATAACACATGTAATATCCCATGACGTTCTCAGTTTTTCTAATACCTTTTGGGTATAATATGATCATTCCGACTTAATTGTTTTAACGGGTCAATTGACTCCATTTTCTGTACAGATGTAGGATCTTAATTTGAGCCAGTTTGCTACAGCAGGGAAATAATCCTGCAGAAACAGGAAATGTGAATTATTATGTGGATTATAATTAATGGACATTTTTGTAAGAGTTGATACATTTTTCGTAAGGGAAAATCAAGAGTTACATTTCTAAATGTAAATTACAAACTTCATAAGTCTTTTTATTAAACCTCAAATACACTACAAGTTTTCCTCCAACAGGCTGATCAGATTTAGATCCTATACCTGTATATATACACCTGTTATCAAACTGTCAGTAAAAATGATACTCAATACATAAACCAGCAGTTTTTTACCTTTTTACCTACATTTTGTGGCTGTAGCACCAAGTCCTTACTGAGCTACAGTACCATTCAATGGATCACGGGCCCCGGCAAGTCAGGGTATCATCCACACAGATGATCTATACGAGAGAGAGATGAGTTACTTAACTCCAGTCCTGTCTATAAGAGGTTACAAGAGGTGAAACATGCTGCTGGAGTATATCTCATCCCCCAAAGAACTATGGTTAGAAACAAGAAGCCTCTTCTGCATACTTCCTGTAAAAATCAGGTCATTCATAGTTTGTTAATTATACATTATTTCCTCAGTGATTGTTGGGTCCAGTGATGCTTTTATTAGTCTGTTATTACACCATCATCACCACCACCACCACCACCACCACCACCACCACCACCACCATCAACATCATCATCATCACCACCATCACCACCACCACATCACCACCACCACCACCACCACCACCACCACCACCATCACTCATCATCATCACCATCACATCACATCACCACCACCATCACTAACGACCATCATCATCATCATCATCATCATCAATATAATCCTCATCATCACCACCATCACCATCATCAATAACCACCACCACCATCACATCACCACCATCACCATCATCACCACCATCATCATCACCACCACCACCATCACTAACCACCATCATCACCACCACCACCACCACAATCACCACCACCATCACCACCACATCATCATCATCACCACCACCACCACCACCACCACATCATCATCATCATCACCACCACCACCACCATCCCACCACCATCACCCAACAACATCATCATCATCATCACCACCACCATCATCACCACCACCACCATCACCACCACCACCATCACCACCACCACCACCATCATCAATAACCACCACCACCACCATCACCACCACCACCATCATCATCACCACCACCACCACCATCACCACCACCACCACCATCACCACCATCATCATCCATCACCATCATCCACCATCACCACCACCATCAACCACCATCATCACCACCATCACTAACCACCACCACCACCATCATCACTAACCACCACCATCACCAACCATCACATCATCATCATCAATAACCACCACCACCATCACTAACCACCACCATCACTAACCATCCACCATCATCATCACCACCACCACCATCATCACCATCATCACCACCAACACCACCACCACCACCACCATCACTAACCACCACCACCATCATCATCACCACCATCACCACCATACCATCCATCATCACCACCACCACCACCATCACTAACCACACACCACCACCATCCATCATCATCACCAATATAATCCTCACCACCATCATCCATCACTAACCATCAACCATCATACCATCACTCATCATCACCACCATCACCCACCACCACCATCATCATCACACCACCACCATCACCAACCACCACCATCATGACCAACCACCACCATCATCATCATCATCACCACCACCACCATCACCACCACCCCCACCACCACCACCACCACCACCACCACCACCATCATCATCACCACCACCACCACCACCATCACCACCATCACCACCACCACCACCATCACTAACCACATCATCACCACCACCACCATCACCACATCACCACCACCACCATCATCATCATCACCACCACCACCACCACCACCATCACCATCATCACCACCACCACCATCATCATCATCACCACCACCATCACTAACCACCATCATCACCACCACCATCCACCATCACCACCACCACCACCATCAATAACCAACAACATCATCATCATCATCAATATAATCATCATCACCTCCACCACCATCACCACCACCATCATCATCAATATAATCATCATCACCTCCACCACCATCGCCACCATCATCATCATCACTAACCACCACCATCATCATCAATATAATCCTCATCATCATCATCACCACCATGTTGAGTTGTGCTAAGGGGTTGAATGGTGTTCAGTAGGTGTAGTTTTGTGAATCACCTATCACATGTTACGATTATCAACATGTTCAACTGAGAGGAGATCTGGCAACGGTACATATTATCAAGGTGTAAAGATCAAAGAAACACTTCCCACTGGATGGTAAACTTCATATCTTCTATTCCTTCATATCTTGTGTTGAGTGAATTCAATATGGATTTTTACATTTTCTACAGGGCATTCATTTAAAATGCTTACAAGGTGTTCAAACACTTCTTGGCAGAAATCATCTGGTTTGGCTCACACAGCTGGCTGTAGATATGGTATGCATCCCAAATGGCACCTTATTCCTTTAGTGTCCATAGTGCTCTGCTTAAAAGTAGTGCACTATTTAGGGATTGGGGTGCCATTTGGGATGCATCCATGCACAGAATTCTAAAGCACTCACGACAGTTCCTACCAGGGGCATGAGTCCAACTTACAGAAATTGTTCCTGCGCCCAAATTCAATCTAAGGATCACAGGCAAAGCACTCAGATGTAAGTGGAATTAAAGTAACACAACCTGTTAGTGAAGCGTTTTACAGTAACACAACCTGTTAGTGAAGCGTTTTACAGTAATACAACCTGTTAGTGAAGCGTTTAACAGTAACACAACCTGTTAGTGAAGCGTTTTACAGTAACACAACCTGTTAGTGAAGCGTTTTACAGTAACACAACCTGTTAGTGAAGAGTTTTACAGTAACACAACCTGTTAGTGAAGAGTTTTACAGTAACACAACCTGTTAGTGAAGCGTTTTACAGTAATACAACCTGTTAGTGAAGCGTTTTACAGTAATACAACCTGTTAGTGAAGAGTTTTACAGTAACACAACCTGTTAGTGAAGCGTTTTACAGTAACACAACCTGTCAGTGAAGCGTTTTACAGTAACACAACCTGTTAGTGAAGCGTTTTACAGTAATACAACCTGTTAGGTGAAGAGTTTTACAGTAACACAACCTGTTAGTGAAGAGTTTTACAGTAACACAACCTGTTAGTGAAGCGTTTTACAGTAATACAACCTGTTAGTGAAGCGTTTTACAGTAATACAACCTGTTAGTGAAGAGTTTTACAGTAACACAACCTGTTAGTGAAGAGTTTTACAGTAACACAACCTGTTAGTGAAGCGTTTTACAGTAACACAACCTGTTAGTGAAGCGTTTTACAGTAACACAACCTGTTAGTGAAGCGTTTTACAGTAACACAACCTGTTAGTGAAGCGTTTTACAGTAACACAACCTGTTAGTGAAGCGTTTTACAGTAACACAACCTGTTAGTGAAGCGTTTTACAGTAACACAACCTGTTAGTGAAGCGTTTTACAGTAACACAACCTGTTAGTGAAGCGTTTTACAGTAACACAACCTGTTAGTGAAGCGTTTTACAGTAATACAACCTGTTAGTGAAGCGTTTTACAGTAACACAACCTGTTAGTGAAGCGTTTTACAGTAACACAACCTGTTAGTGAAGCGTTTTACAGTAACACAACCTGTTAGTGAAGCGTTTTACAGTAATACAACCTGTTAGTGAAGCGTTTTACAGTAATACAACCTGTTGGTGAAGTGTTTTACAGTAATACAACCTGTTAGTGAAGCGTTTTACAGTAACACAACCTGTTAGTGAACTGATGTAACACATGGGACCAAACTAGGGAAATGTAACAATCTATGTCATTTTGTTGGAGATGAATGAGTCTTAGTGTTAAGAGAGAGGAGCGTGAAACTACACAACTACAACAATAAAGATATAATTTATTAAGGATTTATAAAGGGTTTCTAAGTAGTTTAGAAATGGCTCATTATTAGTTAATAGTAATACAATTGTAAGCTTGTCATCTAGCTGCTTTTCACATACTAATACTTTAAATAATTAGTATAATTAATTATACAAATAATGAATATATTATTTAGTGCAATAATTAGTAGTAGTACTATAATAATGAACATACTTTGTATATTCATTTGTATAATTATTATTATGCTCTTCCCATTCATCAATACGTCTGCATAAGACACAAGAGTAGAAATTCAAGTACTTTCTAGAAATGCATATCAATGACTTCCTCCATGTATTGCCCCTTCTTTGACTAATGTCTCATAATACATTGTACCATGCTGTTCTTTCTATGAGTGCCTTGCCACAATCTCAGAGGCCCTTAATAATTGAAAGAGAATGTAATCTAAGCACGGTTGAAAAGAGAGATACAATTATCTGCATGTGAACCCTTTTAAAACCCAAAGCAGGTGAACTTCAGGTTAGCTGGCAGATAAGACCTTAACTGATTAATATCATGTAGTGGCAGTGGGTGGAAGAATCAAGGGTATATTCTACAGAGGGCCAATCTGTAGGGAGTTATTTTCATTCTGAAGTTGTGTTTAACTTATGAGCCACTTGCCTACCATGGGTATTCGGTATGTAGTGTGTCTAAGATAAAGAATGCAATGGCCCTGGAAATACTGGAGACTTATACTCTGAGCTATGCAAGAAAGTGCATCTTAACGAATACAGGAGAAGAGTCTAAGAAAAAAAATCACATTTCCAAGAAAATGTATTGTTCGTCAAATAATACATGTTTCTATTATGACATCACAAAGGTACCCGTTCCAATTACTGCACATTTAACATAGTTTGGCCATCTTGAATCTCTTGTACTGCAGGTGGAATCTTTGAGAGTAACAGTACATGTTTTCCACAGGGTTTAAAGGCAGGCTTGGTATACAATAGAGAATAGACCTCTTGGAAACAGAGAGAGACATGCTTTCTCTTCAATTTAATTCTGGGAATGCGTTATCTAACATGGCACATCAAATGTACCAGAAAAACGACAGCAAAGAAACAAATCAAATCAAAGTTTACAGATCACAAGATGGAATAAAAGAGCCGTATGGAAGATGTCATGATAACAGAGTGAAAGACTTTTAAAAAATCATAATCTCATGAACAGTACCTAAGCACATTATCAGGTCTGTGCATTCAGAGAGAAAAAAAAAACGCATTTCAATTTGTATACTAGTAAGAACGCTTACTGAGAAGTAAGTCCAAGTAAAAAATATATTCCTATATTTCCATATAGGCCTATAACAGTTCAATAGTTCCAGTAGCAAAGCAAACATTTCAAGAAAGTACACATGTTGCTCTACACGGATACTGTAAACAATAAGCGAAAGCCACAAGACATGACAATGGTTGACAGCAGCACCCGTACTTGATCAATCCATTTTGACCATCTAGATAAGGGGCGTCAAACTAATTTTGCTCACGGGCCGCATTCGGTCCTTAACAAGGTCTAGAAGGCCGAACTGAAAATGTGTTATATTTCCTCCCTGTTAAAATGATCAATATGATGTCCTTTATCCATCAGGTTGGGAATGTTCTATGCTCCCTGACTATCCAGCTTTCAGGGAATCAAAATCAAGTCAATTGTTATTTGTCACATGCTTGGTAAACAACATGTGTAGGCTAACAGTGAAATACTTACTTACATGTCCTTCCTAACAATACAGAGAGTAAATACGAAAAATAATAGAAAAATAATAACACAAGGAATAAATCCACAATGAGTAACAATAACTTGTTTATAAACATGGGGTACCAGTACTGAGTAATGATAACTTGTTTATAAACATGGGGTACCAGTACTGAGTAATGATAACTTGTTTATAAACATGGGGTACCAGTACTGAGTAATGATAACTTGTTATATACAAGGGGTACCAGTACTGAGTAATGATAACTTGGTTATATACATGGGGTACCAGTACTGAGTAATGATAACTTGGTTATATACATGGGTACCAGTACTGAGTAATGATAACTTGTTTATAAACATGGGGTACCAGTACTGAGTAATGATAACTTGGTTATATACAAGGGGTACCAGTACTGAGTAATGATAACTTGTTTATAAACATGGGGTACCAGTACTGAGTAATGATAACTTGGTTATATACAAGGGGTACCAGTACTGAGTAATGATAACTTGGTTATATACATGGGGTACCAGTACTGAGTAATGATAACTTGGTTATATACAAGGGGTACCAGTACTGAGTAACAATAACTTGTTTATAAACATGGGGTACCAGTACTGAGTAATGATAACTTGGTTATATACAAGGGGTACCAGTACTGAGTAATGATAACTTGGTTATATACAAGGGGTACCAGTACTGAGTAATGATAACTTGGTTATATACATGGGTACCAGTACTGAGTAATGATAACTTGGTTATATACAAGGGGTACCAGTACTGAGTAATGATAACTTGGTTATATACAAGGGGTACCAGTACTGAGTAATGATAACTTGGTTATATACAAGGGGTACCAGTACTGAGTAATGATAATTTGGCTATAAACATGGTGTACAATAATCGGGCGACTCTTTTCTCTGTATATATCAACAATGTCGCTCTTGCTGCGGGTGATTCCCTGATCCACCTCTACTCAGACGACACCGTTCTGTATACATCTGGCCCTTCTTTGGACACTGTGTTAACTAACCTCCAAATGAGCTTCAATGCCATACAACACTCCTTTCATGGCCTCCAACTGCTCTTAAACGCTAGTAAAACCAAACGTATGCTTTTCAACCGTTCGCTGCCCGCACCCGCCCGACTAGCATCACTACTCTGGACGGTTCTAACCTAGAATACGTGGACAACTACAAATACCTAGGTGTCTGGTTAAACTGTAAACTCTCCTTCCAGACTCATATCAAACATATCCAATCCAAAATCAAATCTAGAATCGGCTTTCTATTTCGCAACAAAGCCTCCTTCACTCACGCCGCCAAACTTACCCTAGTAAAACTGACTTTCCTACTGATCCTCGACTTTGGCGATGTCATCTACAAAATATCTTCCAATACTCTACTCATTAAACTGGATGCAGTCTATCACAGTGCCATCCGTTTTGTTACCAAATCACCTTATACCACCCACCACTGCGACCTGTATGCTCTAGTCGGCTGGCCCTCGCTACATATTCGTCGCCAGATCCACTGGCTCCAGGTCATCTATAAGTCTATGCTAGATAAAGCTCCGCCTTATCTCAGCTCACTGGTCACGATAACAACACCCAACCGTAGCACGTGCTCCAGCAGGTATATCTCACTGGTCATCCCCAAAGCCAACACCTCCTTTGGCCGCCTTTCCTTCCAGTTCTCTGCTGCCAGTGACTGGAACGAATTGCAAAAATGACTGAAGCTGGAGACTTACATTTCCCTCACTAACTTTAAACATCAGCTGTCTGAACAGCTAACCGATCACTGCAGCTGTACGTAGGCCATCTGTAAATAGCCCACCCAATCTACCTACCTCATCCCCATATTGTTTTAATTTACTTTGCTGCTCTTTTGCACACCAATATCACTACTTACACATCATCATCTGCTCATCTATCACTCCAGTGTTAATCTGCTAAATTGTAATTACTTTGCTACTATGGCCTATTTATTGCCTTACCTCCTTACGCCATTTGCACACACTGTATATAGACTTTCTTTTTTTCTATTGTGTTATTGACTGTACGCTTGTTTATTCCATGTAACTCTGTGTTGTTGTTTCTGTCACACTGCTTTGCTTTAGTTGTAAATGAGAACTTGTTCTCAACTAGCTTACCTGGTTAAATAAAGGTGAAATAAAACATTTTTAAAAACTAGGCAAGTTAGTTAATAAGGACACATTCTTGTTTTCAATGACAGCTTAGGAACAGTGGGTTAACTGCCTTGTTCAGGGGCAGAACGACAGATTTTTACCTTGTCAGCTCAGGGATTCAATCTTGCAAACTTTCAGTTACAAGTCCAACACTCTAACCACTAAGCTACCTGCCATCCCAAATGTAGGTCTAATGTTTGGAAAGAGTTTTGGTTTGGCTTTAGTCATAGTTTGGCTTCAGTCATTCCAATGTAGACTGGATCTGGCCCGCAGGCCTTGAGTTTGACGTGATCTAGATGAAGCGCTCCATGTGAAGCTCTTGAGCATGACATAATGTCCTGTCGTAGATTAAATGTAGCCATCAAGTCTCAGAGGTGAAAGGAAATACACCTCCAACTTTAGCCATCTGGTGTTTCTGTACCACGGTCTGCAAAGGAAAACGTGTGTGTGTGTGTGTGTGTGTGTGTGTGTGTGTGTGTGTGTGTGTGTGTGTGTGTGTGTGTGTGTGTGTGTGTGTGTGTGTGTGTGTGTGTGTGTGTGTGTGTGTGTGTGTGTGTGTGTGTGTGTGTGTGTGTGTGTGTTTGACCTATGTGAAGGATTCTGATCCGCAGGAGAACTGCTGAGTAGCATCTGTTGGCAGCGAGAACGCCTTGGGTCCTTCACATGACATGACAAATTACACTGGGCAGTTTACATTTAATTATCCCCTTGAATAATCACATCCAAGAGAGATTATTTGGGAAGGAGGGAGAGTGAAAGCTAACGGGGGGAAGAGACAATATTTAGAAGTATATTTTTTCTATATCAGACGTTTCACAGATACGTGAAGGGAGGTGAAGGACCATCAAATACCATCTAACCTCCATTGACAGTAGAAAGGGTTAACTTACTGATGCCATCTAACCTCCATTGACAGTAGAAAGGGTTAACTTACTGATGCCATCTAACCTCCATTGACAGTAGAAAGGGTTAACCTACTGATGCCATCTAACCTCCATTGACAGTAGAAAGGGTTAACTTACTGATGCCATCTAACCTCCATTGACAGTAGAAAGGGTTAACCTACTGATGCCATCTAACCTCCATTGACAGTAGAAAGGGTTAACCTACTGATGCCATCTAACCTCCATTGATAGTAGAAAGGGTTAACTTACTGATGCCATCTAACCTCCATTGACAGTAGAAAGGGTTAACCTACTGATACCATCTAACCTCCATTGACAGTAGAAAGGGTTAACTTACTGATACCATCTAACCTCCATTGACAGTAGAAAGGGTTAACTTACTGATGCCATCTAACCTCCATTGACAGTAGAAAGGGTTAACCTACTGATGCCATCTAACCTCCATTGACAGTAGAAAGGGTTAACTTACTGATGCCATCTAACCTCCATTGACAGTAGAAAGGGTTAACCTACTGATGCCATCTAACCTCCATTGACAGTAGAAAGGGTTAACCTACTGATGCCATCTAACCTCCATTGACAGTAGAAAGGGTTAACCTACTGATGCCATCTAACCTCCATTGACAGTAGAAAGGTTAACTTACTGATGCCATCTAACCTCTATTGACCTCTATTGACAGTAGAAAGGGTTAACTTACTGATGCCATCTAACCTCTATTGACAGTAGAAAGGGTTAACTTACTGATGCCATCTAACCTCCATTGACAGTAGAAAGGGTTAACTTACTGATGCCATCTAACCTCCATTGACAGTAGAAAGGGTTAACTTACTGATGCCATCTAACCTCCATTGATAGTAGAAAGGGTTAACTTACTGATGCCATCTAACCCCCATTGACAGTAGAAAGGGTTAACTTACTGATGCCATCTAACCTCCATTGACAGTAGAAAGGGTTAACTTACTGATGCCATCTAACCTCTATTGACAGTAGAAAGGGTTAACTTACTGATGCCATCTAACCCCCATTGACAGTAGAAAGGGTTAACTTACTGATGCCATCTAACCTCCATTGACAGTAGAAAGGGTTAACTTACTGATGCCATCTAACCTCCATTGACAGTAGAAAGGGTTAACTTACTGATGCCATCTAACCTCCATTGACAGTAGAAAGGGTTAACTTACTGATGCCATCTAACCTCCATTGACAGTAGAAAGGGTTAACTTACTGATGCCATCTAACCTCCATTGACAGTAGAAAGGGTTAACTTACTGATGCCATCTAACCTCTATTGACAGTAGAAAGGGTTAACTTACTGATGCCATCTAACCTCTATTGACCTCTATTGACAGTAGAAAGGGTTAATTTACTGATGCCATCTAACCTCTATTGACAGTAGAAAGGGTTAACTTACTGATGCCATCTAACCCCCATTGACAGTAGAAAGGGTTAACTTACTGATGCCATCTAACCTCCATTGACAGTAGAAAGGGTTAACTTACTGATGCCATCTAACCTCCATTGATAGTAGAAAGGGTTAACTTACTGATGCCATCTAACCTCTATTGACAGTAGAAAGGGTTAACTTACTGATGCCATCTAACCCCCATTGACAGTAGAAAGGGTTAACTTACTGATGCCATCTAACCTCCATTGACAGTAGAAAGGGTTAACTTACTGATGCCATCTAACCTCCATTGACCTAAGAAAGGGTTGACCTACTGATGCCATCTAACAGGGTTAACCTACTGATGCCATCTAACCTCCATTGACAGTAGAAAGGGTTAACCTACTGATGCCATCTAACCTCCATTGACAGTAGAAAGGGTTAACCTACTGATGCCATCTAACCTCCATTGACAGTAGAAAGGGTTAACCTACTGATGCCATCTAACCTCCATTGACAGTAGAAAGGGTTAACTTACTGATGCCATCTAACCTCCATTGACAGTAGAAAGGGTTAACCTACTGATGCCATCTAACCTCCATTGACAGTAGAAAGGGTTAACCTACTGATGCCATCTAACCTCCATTGACAGTAGAAAGGGTTAACTTACTGATGCCATCTAACCTCCATTGACAGTAGAAAGGGTTAACCTACTGATGCCATCTAACCTCCATTGACAGTAGAAAGGGTTAACTTACTGATGCCATCTAACCTCCATTGATAGTAGAAAGGGTTAACTTACTGATGCCATCTAACCCCCATTGACAGTAGAAAGGGTTAACTTACTGATGCCATCTAACCTCCATTGACAGTAGAAAGGGTTAACTTACTGATGCCATCTAACCTCCATTGATAGTAGAAAGGGTTAACTTACTGATGCCATCTAACCTCCATTGACAGTAGAAAGGGTTAACTTACTGATGCCATCTAACCTCCATTGATAGTAGAAAGGGTTAACTTACTGATGCCATCTAACCTCCATTGATAGTAGAAAGGGTTAACTTACTGATGCCATCTAACCTCCATTGACAGTAGAAAGGGTTAACTTACTGATGCCATCTAACCTCCATTGACAGTAGAAAGGGTTAACTTACTGATGCCATCTAACCTCCATTGACAGTAGAAAGGGTTAACTTACTGATGCCATCTAACCTCCATTGACAGTAGAAAGGGTTAACTTACTGATGCCATCTAACCTCTATTGACCTCTATTGACAGTAGAAAGGGTTAACTTACTGATGCCATCTAACCCCCATTGACAGGAGAATGGGTTAACTTACTGATGCCATCTAACCTCCATTGATAGTAGAAAGGGTTAACTTACTGATGCCATCTAACCTCCATTGACAGTAGAAAGGGTTAACCTACTGATACCATCTAACCTCCATTGACCTCTATTGACAGTAGAAAGGGTTAACTTACTGATACCATCTAACCTCCATTGACAGTAGAAAGGGTTAACTTACTGATGCCATCTAACCTCCATTGACAGTAGAAAGGGTTAACCTACTGATGCCATCTAACCTCCATTGACAGTAGAAAGGGTTAACCTACTGATGCCATCTAACCTCCATTGACCTAAGAAAGGGTAGAATCTAACAGGGTTAACCTACTGATGCCATCTAACAGGGTTAACCTACTGATGCCATCTAACCTCTATTGACAGTAGAAAGGGTTAACCTACTGATGCCATCTAACAGGGTTAACCTACTGATGCCATCTAACCTCCATTGACAGTAGAAAGGGTTAACCTACTGATGCCATCTAACCTCCATTGACAGTAGAAAGGGTTAACTTACTGATGCCATCTAACCTCCATTGACAGTAGAAAGGGTTAACCTACTGATATCATCTAACCTCCATTGATAGTAGAATGGCCATCTAACCTCCATTGACCTAAGAAAGGGTTGACCTACTGATGCCATCTAACAGGGTTAACCTACTGATGCCATCTAACCTCCATTGATAGTAGAAAGGTTAACCTACTGATGCCATCTAACCTCCATTGATAGTAGAAAGGGTTAACCTACTGATGCCATCTAACCTCCATTGACAGTAGAAAGGGTTAACCTACTGATGCCATCTAACCTCCATTGATAGTAGAATGGCCATCTAACCTCCATTGACCTAGAAAGGGTTGACCTACTGATGCCATCTAACAGGGTTAACCTACTGATGCCATCTAACCTCTATTGACAGTAGAAAGGGTTAACCTACTGATGCCATCTAACCTCTATTGACAGTAGAAAGGGTTAACCTACTGATGCCATCTAACCCCTGAGGAGCACAGTGAGGTGCCTGAGGAGTACAGTCAGATTATTGAGGGGTACAGTGACGGATGTTATTGGGGAGTACAGTGAGGTGGTTATTGGGGAGTACAGTGAGGATGTTACTCAGGAGTACAGTGAGGTAGTTACTGAGGAGATTACTGTTTCATTCAATTAGAAAAATTAAGAATTTCCATGTAATTTCTCATATTTTACAAGATCGAAAGTCTTGTAAAAATAGCCCACACTATGGCTGAAAGCTGCAGTATGCATTATGACTCCCTCACAAGTATGTCATGTTTAGCCTGGGTTCCTCCTAATATCGGTACATTACTCTGTATATTTCCTCTTCTGCTGGAATCCTGCCTTCATTGACAGCTGTGTTACATATCCCAGGGTGATCACCTTTGGTGTGGTGCTGATTTTCTAAAATAACAGATTTCTTGTCATGCTGCTGCATGGGACTGCCATACCTTAGAGTGGGAACACTTGGCAGGATCGTGCTCGTATTCCTTTGATGTAAAAAAGGCACTTTATGATACAGTTTTGGTGCCAAAACACAGACTAGATAAATAATGGATGAAATGTAAAAGCAGATAGAACCAGGATGATGAATCCGTGTCAACTGGCCTGTTAAGAGAAGGGTCGGATCTGTGTGTCATTCAACTGATGGATAACTTTCAGTGTATTCAGAGGACAAAATCTACACAGCTAAGTGTCACACTATTTACACAAATCAAATCAAATGTATTTATATAGCCCTTCGTACATCAGCTGATATCTCAAAGTGCTGTACAGAAACCCAGCCTAAAACCCCAAACAGGAAGCAATGCAGGTGTAGAAGCACGGCGGTTTCGGTGCCAAGATCCCTGTAAGACCTGGTTTACACATAAACACACACCACCAGTCCAAGCGAAGGGTGTGTTTTATTATCAGAGATCGACAGAGTTCAATTTCTACCAAACTATAAACAAACAGAGTAAACACTTCGTCACCAGTGGAAGATCCTCAAATCTTGGTCTTTGGGGGTTCAATCATTGCTGAACTCATCAGTTCCTTTCTTCCGGTAAACCTCCTTCTCCACCGTAAGTTCTCTCTCCCCAATAACCTCCTACTCCTTCCCCTGCCGGGGTCAAAGAAAAGACAAAAAAAAAAACAGGGCGCGGTAGTAGAGGCCCTGATTGGTTTCACCTGTCTGCAGTTTGGCTCTGATCACAAATGGAGACAGGTGTGGCTGTTCTGCTGCAGTCTAGAGGTTTCCCCTGAGCTGTCCGTGGTCCTGCTTTTGGGGAATATTTCACATTGCTGGTCCTGGCATCCAGAAAACAAAGCAACCTCGCAGGCACATACCGTCCCATCCACCACACAATCCCTGAAACTGCTACAATAGTTAAGTGACACACTATTTACACAGCTAAGCTGGTCCTGGCACTCCAGAAACAAAGCAACACTCACAGCAGGCACATTTACACAGCTCCCATCCACCACACAATCCCTGAAACTGCTACAATAGTTAAGTGACACACATTTACACAGCTAAGTGACACTATTTGCACAGCTAAATGGCACTATTTACACAGCTGATTTACACAGCTAAGTGACACCATTTACACAGCTTACACAGCAAGCTATTTACACAGCTAAGTGACACTATTTGCACAGCTAAATGGCACTATTTACACAGCTAAGTGACACTATTTACACAGCTAAGTGACACCATTTACACAGCTAAGTGACACTATTAACAACATGGATAAATGCTGTTTTCATCTGGTGAAACCTCTGTGTAAGCCTCAGCAACAAATACAGTTTCAAACATTTGGAGTAGAGGGATTGTAAATATATTCAACCTATCCTTTACAACAACAACAAAAACATGTTACATTTGCAGTTTCACATGTTGACATTTAAATGTCACATGTGAAACCATATTTTCACACGTGTTGAATTTAGAGTTCACATGTTAAAGCCAGATTCAGTTAGTGCAAAATAAATCAAATACATTTTCGATTTTGGATTATATCTCTGAAATAAGAGATATTAAGTGTTAATTTGACTTATTTAGCTTTGACGCCACAGCACTGGAAATACTGGAGCTTTTTTCCATTTTCCCCCCTTCAGGCTTGTTTACATTTTGCAGCTAATTTCTCAGCCAGACGAGGTGATGATGTATGATCGAGAGTTGCCAAAATGTAATCTCGCTCATGTGCTGAGTGATGTTTACAACTCAACTGTCACTCTGACATAGTGCCGTTTAACCTTGCAGTCAGTCCAGCCAGACTATAACCAAAGATACTGGTAAGAGTACGTTTTGTAATAAAACATTTAATTATTTTATGTAATTAGCCAATCATTATATTGTATACTTTGTTCTGATCTGGAAAATAGCTAGTTTATACCAACCTGTTTATACCAACCTGGGCCCAGATTTTCAAAACCTTAAGAAGACATGTCTTCTTAACTGCCATTGTTTCCTTAACTATAGACTTAAGAAGAACGTTAAAAAGGTTATTGGACATTCTCTTGCGCTATTTCTTATGCTTCTCCTTAAGCACAAAGTTAAGAAAAAATGTGACTTTTGAAAATAAAGTTCATGGAAATGTTCTTAATTCTAAGATGGCTAAACCCTTGTCTTAAACTCAGAGCAGTGAGAGAAAAAGCTCATTAAAACAATGGAACATGTTTAATTCACACACAAACTTCATCTGAAAGTTTCAGTATTGATTATTATAAACCCAAGAACATGTTTTAGAACTGTAATCTTAGTAAGAAATATTCTAACATGATTGCCATTGTTAGCTAGATAGCTAGCTAAAATGGTTGCCGAGCAACACACATCTTAAGAAGATTTGTAAGAAGATATTTGAGAAGTTTACAAGAAAATCACAACAACTTAAGATATTGTTGAGGAATTGCACTTACGAACTATCTTATGAACTTAATATGAACTTCTTAAAAAGCTTCGTAAGTTTTAGTGTAAGAAGTGTTTAGTGAATCTGGGCCCTGTTCTGCATGTTCTGTAGTGTTCTGCCTGTTCTCTAGACTAGGCTGCTACTGTAGCTCGCTAACTGCCTAAATTAGTTAGCTCACTAGCTAGCTAGCAAACTAACAGTTAGCTAACATTAGGCTCATCGTAAATCAAAAATGCTTGTTTTCATTTCATGTATTAGTAAAACATTCAGTATATTTGTGTTAACTAATTAGTCACGTCTGTCTCCCTTCCCACAACATAAACCTCTAAAGAGCTAGCATTACTATATCAGAGATGTCAAGGTAATATAGCTAATATCTAATGACCTTGTGAATGTATCAATAGTTGTACCTAAGTTAGCTGTCAGTCATAGCTAGGTCTATGAAATATTTACAGCAAATAATATCAACATCTACTAATTGCTATTCTTACATATAGTATATTTTCTGTCAATTGCTGGCAGAACCATTTCACCAGGTCAAATTTCTAGTACAGGTAAACGTACTTGGTGGATAAAGGTGATTCTGATTCGTCAAGGATTGTTTTTAGGAGAATCTGCTGCCTGAACATGGCACACAGGTCTAAAAAGAGAAGGAGAGCCAGGGGCAGAGGTCCAAGTGTCTGTGGAGGATTGCTGAGGGCCAGTGTAGAAACAAGGTCCATGTAGAGGGTACGAGGATCAAACAGGGCCAGAGAAGGGAACCAGGGAAGAGGTAGATGCAGCAGAATCTGGGAAATATCCCTTGCTGACAGGGAGAGAGTTGATCATCATCATCCAGATAGATGTGCACAGCTTTCAGACAACACCATGTCTGAGTAGTCTAAACCAAATCTAGACCAGATTGTCAACTCTGGTACTCATGTCAACCAGAAAGTATAGCTTGTTTTTTTTACTCATTAACTTTAGGTGTATCTTGAACAGCTGTCAGAGAGAGAGAGATTGACATGGATTTGATGACGATGCTGGAGAGGACACCAGGGGCTCTTTTCGATGTGGTCCATCTCATCCAGACCAACCAGGGAGGTGGTGGAGGTGCACCTGTGGCAGGTGTCGTGAAATGCCAACTGACTGAGGAGAAGTGTTGTGGTGGGGGGCTAACCACCTGCATCAGTACAACGCTGCACATGTACTCTTCCTGCCTGGAGCCTGGAAACCTGAGGAACATCAGGGTCTACAGGAATGATCTGTTAGGCCTGGATGAGAGCGAGGAGCAGGGAGAAGACCATGCGGAGTACAGGCATGCTGCCTACCGGTAGTTTATCTGTTGGCAGCGTGGCATGCTTCGGCAGGGTCACAGAATTGTTATTCCAAGCTGCTGCGTATGGCACATCAGAGACGCCTTCCCTTACACTAATGGCCTGTATAAAGGATTCACTCCTGGCAGACTAAGAGGATTCTGTCCATGTATTTGTTTGTTTATTTGTGTATATGTTCACTACCTCTAACCCACTGTTTAGTAAAAACAACTGATGTTACGGACAAAGGTTGAAAATAATGAAAAATGTTTTATTTGTTCAACAAATATATATTTTTTATATGAATAGAACAAATAATTTAATTACATTTATTTAGTCATAAGACAACATTCATGAGTGACAAGGTACTTATAAGGTTTATTTACAGGTGGATTGAGCATAGGACTGTACAATACATTATCAATAACATGAGGGCATTTACAATTGCTATTTATTAGCAAATTAGGTTTATTTAATTGAGTAGAGGGGACTGTACAATAACACAATGTACAATAACATAATGGTGGAAATGTGTTATTGTTATTTACAATAAACTATAGGAACTAATTGTTAGCTATTTGGTATTCAGTGTGTGTGTGTGTGTGTGTGTGTGTGTGTGTGTGTGTGTGTGTGTGTGTGTGTGTGTGTGTGTGTGTGTGTGTGTGTGTGCGCGCGCGCGTGCGTGCGCTCACGAGCGCATGGGGGCATGGGGTTTCTGTCAAGAATCAGGAAAACTCCCAGATGCAGACAGTTTCGAAGTAACAAAAGTTTATTACATAAACAGGGGGGCATGACAGAGGTCAGTAATCCAGAGCAGAGTCTGAAAGGTACAGAACGACAGGCAGGCTCAGGGTCAGGCCAGGCAGAGGTCAGTAATCCAGAGCAGAGTCTGAAAGGTACAGAACGACAGGCAGGCTCAGGGTCAGGCCAGGCAGAGGTCAGTAATCCAGAGCAGAGTCTGAAAGGTACAGAACGACAGGCAGGCTCAGGGTCAGGCCAGGCAGAGGTCAGCAATCCAGGGTGGTTGACAAGGTACAGAACGGCAGGCAGGCTCAGGGCAGGCAGAATGGTCAAAACCGAAAACTAGAAAACAGGAATTAGAGAAAGACGGGAAAAACACTGGTAGGCTTGAAGAAACAAAATAAACTGGCAACAGGCAAACAGAGAACACAGGTATAAATACACTGGGGTAAATGGGGAAGATGGGCGACACCTGGAGGGGGGTGGATATAAGCACAAGGACAGGTTAAACAGATCAGGGTGTGACAGTTTCAGGTCATTGTAGCTGTTCAGATCCTAGGGAGAGAGAGGAAAAGATACATCTAGAAACATTCTGTTTGACCCTACTTTTAAAAAACACAGGTGTTTTTAATCTTATCATTCATTCCTAGCCCTCGGCTGACATATGCCTGAACCAGCACCTGGATGGGTGGTGGGGGAACCTCAGGGAGAAGGCCAAGATTCCTTGGGTCACTGGCTACACGAGGGATGATCTTTGGCATTCCCACGTTGGATGCCAACCTCTGTCTGACCACACCTGCTTGCAGCTCAGGGATGTAACTGTAGGGTTTTGGGGTCTTCTTCGCAAGCACTGTCCATCACTTTATACTGGTTACAACTTTGTAACCATTTACAACTACTTGGTTGTTAAATAGTTTGCTTAATTCGGTTATTCGGTTTTGCCATCTAGTCATTGAACGAACACATCATCAGCTAACGTTAGCTACAAGGAAGAAAGTGGTTGTATCTATCAGTCAAGCATACCTGTTCAGCAGAAACAATGCCATTTCGGCAGCTCGTCTAAGATGGAGTTGACTCGGGAGCTCCTGCCACCTTTCTTCTTCTTTGAGGTTTATTGGCAGACTACATTAGGTGTAGCTGTCATCACCTACTGTACAGGGTAGTACAAAATAAGTTTAAAAAACAGAAACATTTTTGGATTAACAAATTCATACTAATTAGCAAAACCAAAAATCACTAACCATATTCACGCTATTACCATGAATTTCTAACAAAAGCTGTACAATTCAGATCCCTACACAGGCCCAGGAACCTGGGAGGGGGGAACCTCTTCATGTAGTACACCCTGTTACATTTGGGATGTAACTCCATGCTTCATCTGACTTTTCAACTACTAACTTACATATTTATTCCTTCAACAGACACTTGTCACGTGACCAATTATTTTACAATCGTAACACTGCAGTGGCTTCTGTACATACGGTCTCGCCTCGTATCTCACATACCCAAGTTTTACATAAGTCTGGAGAATCATATCATCAAACGACAGTAAAACCTTCTGTACATACGGTCTCGCCTCGTATCTCACATACCCAAGTTTTACATAAGTCTGGAGAATCATATCATCAAACGACAGTAAAACCTTCTGTACATACGGTCTCGCCTCGTATCTCACATACCCAAGTTTTACATAAGTCAGGAGAATCATATCATCAAACGACAGTAAAACCTTCTGTACATACGGTCTCGCCTCGTATCTCACATACCCAAGTTTTACATAAGTCTGGAGAATCATATCATCAAACGACAGTAAAACCTTCTGTACATACGGTCTCGCCTCGTATCTCACATACCCAAGTTTTACATAAGTCTGGAGAATCATATCATCAAACGACAGTAAAACCTTCTGTACATACGGTCTCGCCTCGTATCTCACATACCCAAGTTTTACATAAGTCAGGAGAATCACATCATCAAAGGACAGTAAAACTGATGGACTTTGCGCCATCTTTCCATCTATCATTCAATTCAAGTGACATGCACATACCACTCCTGTCACCCCAAAAAACATCCTTGCTTGTGAATTACACTCCAGCCATAAACTGCTGTATATTTACAACTTTAGCCCTTTCAACTCCACTCTCCTTCACCGTCGTCGACTCATTCTCACCAACTGTACTCGCACCAAGATCATTGCACAACACTTCCACCATTGCTCCTCCAGTCATCCCCTGGACTCCCTCGCTCTTTGCTGTGAATGATGCAAGAGTTTGTGTTCTCTAAGTAGAACCCCTATTGTCCTCATTTCAGCACAGCTGTTGCTTCACCAACTTTCTCTCCATTTCCTCCATTTTGTCCGAACTACTCGCCGCCATTTCCGACTCCCCGCTGTTTGTTCCTCCTTCCAGGGCTTGATGACTTCTTCTTCTTCTCGTGTCCGTGGCCTTGACTCCCTGTCCAATTTCAGTCATCTCGGCCCCCTTCCGGACATGATCCAAAACGATATCTTCACCGATATTCACTCTTCACCTCCTAATATCTTGTTGTTGTTTTCGGTTAGGTTTTTTTTCTCCTCGGTTGATAGTAACACTTAAAATCTTGGGTTTCCGTGAATTTATCTGCCATTTGCAGACACTGCTAAGACTGCGTTGTACCAGGGTGCGGTCTTGTCACGAGAACAATGATTATTGTTGTGTATGTCTGATGCAAACAAATTTAATTGATCGCCCTAACATAACAAATCATTAATATAAACAAACTGACTTAGCAGAATTCAAACTTACACTTACTGAGTCTGGCTTTAACACCACCTTTACACATGTGAGGAGAAAAAATAAAATCGCCTCACATGTAAATTGCAGTTTGTGAAAGCAAAACAAAAGCACCAAAGTATTAATAGCAAAACAAATATTGCAAAGAGAAAGAAAAATATATATGCAGATGTTTTTAAATGATAACACAATTAAATTAAATGCATCCCTCTTTCCTGCTACTGTCCCTCTCTTTGGTTATGTTACCCTGGTCCTTTATGTTACCCTGGTCCTTTATGTTACCCTGGTCCTTTATGTTACCCTGGTCCTTTATGTTACCCTGGTCCTTTGGTTATGTTACCCTGGTCCGTTGGTTATGTTACCCTGGTCCTGGTTCATGTGATTTGTTCACACGTGTCTGAATGTGATTTGTTTTCAAGCTGTTCTTATTGTAAGGGTAACCATTACACAATATATTCAATCAACTCCTACCACTGCCTACAATGCATATGCATGACAACTACTGTACTTCAGAGGAGGTCAAACAAGCAATCAGATAACACGTCCAATCACGCAATCACCTTAACTACATGATACCAGGCACTCTGCCGTCTGTATCAATCAGTATTCAAGGTGGCAATACCAAACATCCGTTTTATTTATTGTATCAGCGCTAATCAACCTCAGTCGTGAATATAAGGTTGAATAAATACACTGATTACTACATCCCAATTGGCACCCTATTCCCTATGTAGTGCACTACTTTTGACCAGGACTGGCACCCTATTCCCTATGTGGTGCACTACTTTTGACCAGGACTGGCACCCTATTCCCTATGTGGTGCACTACTTTAGACCAGGACTGGCACCCTATTCCCTATGTGGTGCACTACTTTAGACCAGGGCTGGCACCCTATTCCCTATGTGGTGCACTACTTTAGACCAGAGCTGGCACCCTATTCCCTATGTGGTGCACTACTTTAGACCAGGACTGGCACCCTATTCCCTATGTAGTGCACTACTTTAGACCAGGACTGGCACCCTATTCCCTATGTAGTGCACTACTTTAGACCAGGACTGGCACCCTATTCCCTACGTAGTGTACTACTTTAGACCAGGACTGGTACCCTATTCCCTATGTGGTGCACTACTTTAGACCAGGACTGGCACCCTATTCCCTATGTAGTGCACTACCGATAGGCCCCACGTAGGACATAGGGTACCTTTCGAGAGCCGGCCACTGTGTTGATGGCATGTGGTGACAGTCATTAACTAGCAGCACCATGTGGGATAGCAGCTATTGTCACTCAAGATGTTGTTTTGTCATTTGTTTCTGACACAACCTTAATTTTATGGCAATGAAATTGAATGGTTCATGGCTGGCTCATGGCTGGCTCATGGCTGGTTCATGGCTGGCTCATGGCTGGCTCATGGCTGGCTCATGGCTGGTTCATGGCTGGCTCATGGCTGGCTCATGGCTGGCTCATGGCTGGCTCATGGCTGGCTCATGGCTGGCTCATGGTTGATTTACTCTGCATGCATGCAGGATGATAACTATGCCTCTGTACTGCCCTCACCTCCTTTCACAATGTCACTGAGATCGTTGAGAAGTTTGGGAATGAATGCATGATGTTACGTCAGATAGTGCGAAGACTGGCTGCACTGATAGGTTGAGGAACGACCATTAACTATTAACTACTACTACTACTAACTACTACTACTACCACCAGTACCCCTACCACTGCAACACTATCTAGGATGGAGAGAAGTCTGTCCATAATAAAGCACTGCTCTACCTTCTTAACAGCACTATCAATGAGGCAGGTCCTACAGGCCCTAGATTTGTCGCACCTAGACTACTGTTCAGTCGTGTGGTCAGGTGACACAAAGAGGAACTTAAGAAAATTGCAATTGGCTCTGAACAGGGCAGCACAGCTGGCATTTGGATGTACACAGAGAGCTAACATTAACGATATGCATGTCAATCTCTACTGGCTCAAAGTGGAGGAGATTTACTTCATCACTACTTGTATTTATGAGAGGTATTGACATGTTGAATGCACCGAGCTGTCTGTTTGAACTACTGGCACACAGCTCGGACACCCATACATACCCCAAAAGACATTCCACAAGAGGTCTATTCACAGTCCCCAAGTCCAGAACAAACTATGGGAGGTGTACAGTACTACATAGAGCCATGACTACATGGAACTCCATTCCACATCAGGTAACTGATACAAGCAGTAGAATCAGATTTTAAAAAACAGATAAGAATACAAGTTATGGAACAGCAGGGACTGTGAAGAGACACAAACATAGGCAGTGACACTTGCATACAGACATGCTAACATACACACTATACACATACGTACAGGTGGATTTTGTGTTGTAGATGTGTGGTAAGGGGCCTGAGGACACTTAATATGTTGTGAAATCTGTTATGAAATCTATTGTAATGTTTTTTTAATGTAGAACTGCCTTCATATTGCAGGACCCCAGGAAGAGTATTTTTTGCATCTTTTATTTAACTAGGCAAATCAGTTAAGAAAAAAATCGTATTTATACTGATGGCCTACTGGGGAACAGTGGGTTAACTGCCTTGTTCATGGGCAGAATGATAGATTTTTACATTGTCAGCTCAGGGATTTGATCCAGCAACCGGTTACTGGCCCAACGCTCTAACCACGAGGCTACCTGCCTTTGTAGAAGCTAATGGGGATCTATAATAAATACAAATACTGCTGCCACAACTAGTACAACTACTGCTGCTGCTACTACTAGTACTACTATTACTACTACTACTACTACTGCTGCTACAACTAGTACAACTACTGCTGATGCTACTAGTACTACTATTACTACTACTGCTACTAATGCTGGTACAACTAGTACAACTACTGCTGATACTACTACTACTTCTACTACTGCTGCTGCTACAACTAGTACAATTGCTGCTGCTACTACTAGTACTACTACTACTACTACTACTACTACTGCTGCTGCTACAACTAGTACAACTACTGCTGCTGCTACTACTACTAGTACTACTATTACTACTACTACTACAACTAGCACTACTATTACTACTACTACGATTACTACTACTACTGCTGCTACAACTAGTACAACTGCTGCTGCTGCTACAACTAGTACTACTATTAGTACTACTACTACTGCTACAACTAGCACTACTATTACTACTACTACGATTACTACTACTGCTGCTGCTACAACTAGTACAACTACTGCTGCTGCTACTACTAGTACTACTATTACTACTACTACTACTGCTACAACTAGCACTACTATTACTACTACTACTATTATTACTACTACTACTACTACTGGTACTACTAGTACTACTACTACTACTACTACTACTGCTGCTGCTACAACTAGTACAACTACTGCTGCTAGTACTACTATTAGTACAACTACTGCTGCTGCTACAACTAGTACTACTATTACTACTACTACTACTAATGCTGCTAACTAGCACTACTATTACTACTACTACGATTGCTACTACTGCTGCTGTACAACTACTGCTGCTAAACTAGTACAACTGCTGCTACTACAACTAGCTGCTGTTGCTACAACTAGTACTACTATTACTACTACTACTACTGCTACTAACTAGCACTACTATTACTACTACTACTATTATTACTACTACTACTGCTACAACTAGTACAACTACTGCTGACTACTAGTACTACTTTTATCTACAGTCATGTGTGCATACATTCTACGTATGGGTGGTCCCGGGAATCGAACCCACTACCCTGGCGTTACAAGCGCCATGCTCTACCAACTGAGCCACAGAAGGACCACTACTTCTACTACTGCTGCTGCTACTGCTGCTGCTGCTACAAGTAGTACTACTATTGCTACAACTGCTACTACAACTAGCACAACTACTGCTGTTGCTACTAGTAGTACTACTACTACTCCTACTACTACTATTACTACTACTACTACTACAACTACTGCTGCTACTACTAGTACTACTACTGCTGATACTACTACTACTACTGCTAGTACTACTATTAGTACTACTACTACTGCTGCTACAACTAGTACTACTACTACTACTACTGTTGCTGCCACTACTAGTACTACGACGTATTGTATGAGGCTTTGTAGAAGGCATACAGTGCACTACTGTCTTTTTACAATCATTCCATATTCTGCAATGACATTTTTAATATTGTGTAATAAGGTAATTGGGAAAATTGCAGTTATCAAAAATCCTAGCTTAGCGAAAATGATATAGGCTGACTCTTCGCTTATGTATTCATCACATTCATACTACTGTGATATTAGCATGCATAAATAAATGCAAACTTGAGACACATTTATATTGGTTCATGCTGGTCAAGAATAGATTGAATGAGTGCTTTTTTTCTTCCTGATGAGTCAGAGGCCAGACATAATACTTAGAATTTCTGTAGTGTTTTAGAGGTGTCACGTTATTTCTCTATTTGGTGAGGTCAGGGTGTGACGTGGGGTGGGCATGCTATGTTTCGTATTTCTAGGTTTTGGCATGGTATGGTTCTCAATCAGGGAAAGCTGTCCATCGTTGTCTCTGATTGGGAATCATACTTAGGCAGCCTTTTTTCCTTTTGTATTTTGTGGGTAGTTGTCTGTGTTAGTGGCCTGTATATCCCTAGTCATATCCCTAGTCAGCTTCATGGTCGTTTTTGTTGTTTCTTGTTTTGTTGGCGACATTTATAACATTACAAATAGGTCCACAGACGATGCAATCTCAACCACACTGCACACTGCCCTAACCCATCTGGACAAGAGGAATACCTATGTGAGAATGCTGTTCATCGACTACAGCTCGGCATTTAACACCATAGTGCCCTCCAAGCTCGTCATCAAGCTCGAGACCCTGGGTCTCGACCCCGCCCTGTGCAACTGGGTACTGGAATTCCTGACGGGCGCCCCCAGGTGGTGAGGGTAGGCAACAACATCTCCACCCCGCTGATCCTCAACACTGGGGCCCCACAAGGGTGCGTTCTGAGCCCTCTCCTGTACTCCCTGTTCACCCACGACTGCGTGGCCACGCACGCCTCGAACTCAATCATCAAGTTTGCGGACAACACAACAGTGGTAGGCTTGATTACCAACAACGACGAGACGGCCTACAGGGAGGAGGTGAGGGCACTCAGAGTGTGGTGTCAGGAAAATAACCTCACACTCAACGTCAACAAAACTAAGGAGATGATTGTGGACTTCAGGAAACAGCAGAGGGAACACCCCCCTATCCACATCGATGGAACAGTAGTGGAGAGGGTAGTAAGTTTTAAGTTCCTCGGCGTACACATCACAGACAAACTGAATTGGTCAACCCACACAGACAGCATCGTGAAGAAGGCGCAGCAGCGCCTCTTCAACCTCAGGAGGCTGAAGAAATTCGGCTTATCACCAAAAGCACTCACAAACTTCTACAGATGCACAATCGAGAGCATCCTGTCGGGCTGTATCACCGCCTGGTACGGCAACTGCTCCGCCCACAACCGTAAGGCTCTCCAGAGGGTAGTGAGGTCTGCACAACGCATCACCGGGGGCAAACTACCTGCCCTCCAGGACACCTACACCGCCCGATGTCACAGGAAGGCCATAAAGAACATCAAGGACAGCAACCACCCGAGCTACTGCCTGTTCACCCCGCTATCATCCAGAAGGTGAGGTCAGTACAGGTGCATCAAAGCTGGGACCGAGAGACTGAAAAACAGCTTCTATCTCAAGGCCATCAGACTGTTAAACAGCCACCACTAACATTGAGTGGCTGCTGCCAACACACTGACTCAACTCTAGCCACTTTAATAATGGGAATTGATGGGAAATGATGTAAAATATATCACTAGCCACTTTAAACAATGCTACCTAATATAATGTTCCCTACATTATTCATCTCATATGTATACGTATATACTGTACTCTATATCATCTACTGCATCCTTATGTAATACATGTATCACTAGCCACTTTAACTATGCCACTTTGTTTACATACTCATCTCATATGTATATACTGCACTCAATAACATCTACTGTATCTTGCCTATGCCGCTCTGTACCATCACTCATCCATATATCTTTATGTACATATTCTTTATCCCCTTACACTTGTGTCTATAAGGTAGTAGTTTTGGAATTGTTAGCTAGATTACTTCTTCGTTATTACTGCATTGTCGGAACTAGAGGCACAAGCATTTCGCTACACTCGCACTAACATCTGCTAACCATGTGTATGTGACAAATAAAATTTGATTTACAGGAAAATGTACGCTCACCACACTGCACCTTGGTCTCAGTCCAACAACAGTCGTGACAAAAGGGCTCTCTATATGTGCTTTATATGTCAATGTATATGGATGTGCAGTGTATAGGTTACACCCCATTTCCTTATATATTTACGCATCCCGTTTCCTGCTATGTACACACCCCATTTCCTGCTATTTGTACACCCCATTTCCTTGTATATTTACACACCCCATTTCCTGCTATTTACACACCCCATTTCCTTGTATATTTACACACCCCATTTCCTGCTATTTACACACCCCATTTCCTGCTATTTACACACCCCATTTCCTTGTATATTTACACACCCCATTTCCTGCTATTTACACACCCCATTTCCTGCTATTTACACACCCCATTTCCTTGTATATTTACACACCCCATTTCCTTGTATATTTACACACCCCATTTCCTGCTATTTACACACCCAGTTTCCTTCTGTATAAGTGACCATAAACTGTACACAGAGAACTGCAGACAGAGGAAACTCCCCACTGGAACAGTGGACTTCAACATGCTGTATATCCAGCCAGAGGACAGCCAGTACAGCTCTCTAGTCAACAGTGGACTTCAACATGCTGTATATCCAGCCAGAGGACAGCCAGTACAGCCCATTTCCTGCTGTATATTACAGAGTAACCCCAGCTTTCCTTGTATTCAACATTGTATATCCAGCAGAGGACAGCCAGTACAGCTTTCCTCAACAGTGGACTTCAACATTTACACCAGCCAGAGGATAGCCATTTCTAGTCAACAGTGGACTTCAACATATGTATATCCAGCACCCCAGCTTTCAACATGCTGTATATCCAGCCAGAGGACAGCCAGTACAGCTCTCTAGTCAACAGTGGACTTCAACATGCTGTATATCCAGCCAGAGGACAGCCAGTACAGCTCTCTAGTCAACAGTGGACTTCAACATGCTGTATATCCAGCCAGAGGACAGCCAGTACAGCTCTCTAGTCAACAGTGGACTTCAACATGCTGTATATCCAGCCAGAGGACAGCCAGTACAGCTCTCTAGTCAACAGTGGACTTCAACATGCTGTATATCCAGCCAGAGGACAGCCAGTACAGCTCTCTAGTCAACAGTGGACTTCAACATGCTGTATATCCAGCCAGAGGACAGCCAGTACAGCTCTCTAGTCAACAGTGGACTTCAACATGCTGTATATCCAGCCAGAGGACAGCCAGTACAGCTCTCTAGTCAACAGTGGACTTCAACATGCTGTATATCCAGCCAGAGGACAGCCAGTACAGCTCTCTAGTCAACAGTGGACTTCAACATGCTGTATATCCAGCCAGAGGACAGCCAGTACAGCTCTCTAGTCAACAGTGGACTTCAACATGCTGTATATCCAGCCAGAGGACAGCCAGTACAGCTCTCTAGTCAACAGTGGACTTCAACATGCTGTATATCCAGCCAGAGGACAGCCAGTACAGCTCTCTAGTCAACAGTGGACTTCAACATGCTGTATATCCAGCCAGAGGACAGCCAGTACAGCTCTCTAGTCAACAGTGGACTTCAACATGCTGTATATCCAGCCAGAGGACAGCCAGTACAGCTCTCTAGTCAACAGTGGACTTCAACATGCTGTATATCCAGCCAGAGGACAGCCAGTACAGCTCTCTAGTCAACAGTGGACTTCAACATGCTGTATATCCAGCCAGAGGACAGCCAGTACAGCTCTCTAGTCAACAGTGGACTTCAACATGCTGTATATCCAGCCAGAGGACAGCCAGTACAGCTCTCTAGTCAACAGTGGACTTCAACATGCTGTATATCCAGCCAGAGGACAGCCAGTACAGCTCTCTAGTCAACAGTGGACTTCAACATGCTGTATATCCAGCCAGAGTACAGCCAGTACAGCTCTCTAGTCAACAGTGGACTTCAACATGCTGTATATCCAGCCAGAGGACAGCCAGTACAGCTCTCTAGTCAACAGTGGACTTCAACATGCTGTATATCCAGCCAGAGGACAGCCAGTACAGCTCTCTAGTCAACAGTGGACTTCAACATGCTGTATATCCAGCCAGAGGACAGCCAGTACAGCTCTCTAGTCAACAGTGGACTTCAACATGCTGTATATCCAGCCAGAGGACAGCCAGTACAGCTCTCTAGTCAACAGTGGACTTCAACATGCTGTATATCCAGCCAGAGGACAGCCAGTACAGCTCTCTAGTCAACAGTGGACTTCAACATGCTGTATATCCAGCCAGAGGACAGCCAGTACAGCTCTCTAGTCAACAGTGGACTTCAACATGCTGTATATCCAGCCAGAGGACAGCCAGTACAGCTCTCTAGTCAACAGTGGACTTCAACATGCTGTATATCCAGCCAGAGGACAGCCAGTACAGCTCTCTAGTCAACAGTGGACTTCAACATGCTGTATATCCAGCCAGAGGACAGCCAGTACAGCTCTCTAGTCAACAGTGGACTTCAACATGCTGTATATCCAGCCAGAGGACAGCCAGTACAGCTCTCTAGTCAACAGTGGACTTCAACATGCTGTATATCCAGCCAGAGGACAGCCAGTACAGCTCTCTAGTCAACAGTGGACTTCAACATGCTGTATATCCAGCCAGAGGACAGCCAGTACAGCTCTCTAGTCAACAGTGGACTTCAACATGCTGTATATCCAGCCAGAGGACAGCCAGTACAGCTCTCTAGTCAACAGTGGACTTCAACATGCTGTATATCCAGCCAGAGGACAGCCAGTACAGCTCTCTAGTCAACAGTGGACTTCAACATGCTGTATATCCAGCCAGAGGACAGCCAGTACAGCTCTCTAGTCAACAGTGGACTTCAACATGCTGTATATCCAGCCAGAGGACAGCCAGTACAGCTCTCTAGTCAACAGTGGACTTCAACATGCTGTATATCCAGCCAGAGGACAGCCAGTACAGCTCTCTAGTCAACAGTGGACTTCAACATGCTGTATATCCAGCCAGAGGACAGCCAGTACAGCTCTCTAGTCAACAGTGGACTTCAACATGCTGTATATCCAGCCAGAGGACAGCCAGTACAGCTCTCTAGTCAACAGTGGACTTCAACATGCTGTATATCCAGCCAGAGGACAGCCAGTACAGCTCTCTAGTCAACAGTGGACTTCAACATGCTGTATATCCAGCCAGAGGACAGCCAGTACAGCTCTCTAGTCAACAGTGGACTTCAACATGCTGTATATCCAGCCAGAGGACAGCCAGTACAGCTCTCTAGTCAACAGTGGACTTCAACATGCTGTATATCCAGCCAGAGGACAGCCAGTACAGCTCTCTAGTCAACAGTGGACTTCAACATGCTGTATATCCAGCCAGAGGACAGCCAGTACAGCTCTCTAGTCAACAGTGGACTTCAACATGCTGTATATCCAGCCAGAGTACAGCCAGTACAGCTCTCTAGTCAACAGTGGACTTCAACATGCTGTATATCCAGCCAGAGGACAGCCAGTACAGCTCTCTAGTCAACAGTGGACTTCAACATGCTGTATATCCAGCCAGAGGACAGCCAGTACAGCTCTCTAGTCAACAGTGGACTTCAACATGCTGTATATCCAGCCAGAGTACAGCCAGTACAGCTCTCTAGTCAACAGTGGACTTCAACATGCTGTATATCCAGCCAGAGGACAGCCAGTACAGCTCTCTAGTCAACAGTGGACTTCAACATGCTGTATATCCAGCCAGAGGACAGCCAGTACAGCTCTCTAGTCAACAGTGGACTTCAACATGCTGTATATCCAGCCAGAGGACAGCCAGTACAGCTCTCTAGTCAACAGTGGACTTCAACATGCTGTATATCCAGCCAGAGGACAGCCAGTACAGCTCTCTAGTCAACAGTGGACTTCAACATGCTGTATATCCAGCCAGAGGACAGCCAGTACAGCTCTCTAGTCAACAGTGGACTTCAACATGCTGTATATCCAGCCAGAGGACAGCCAGTACAGCTCTCTAGTCAACAGTGGACTTCAACATGCTGTATATCCAGCCAGAGGACAGCCAGTACAGCTCTCTAGTCAACAGTGGACTTCAACATGCTGTATATCCAGCCAGAGGACAGCCAGTACAGCTCTCTAGTCAACAGTGGACTTCAACATGCTGTATATCCAGCCAGAGGACAGCCAGTACAGCTCTCTAGTCAACAGTGGACTTCAACATGCTGTATATCCAGCCAGAGTGCAGCCAGTACAGCTCTCTAGTCAACAGTGGACTTCAACATGCTGTATATCCAGCCAGAGTGCAGCCAGTACAGCTCTCTAGTCAACAGTGGACTTCAACATGCTGTATATCCAGCCAGAGGACAGCCAGTACAGCTCTCTAGTCAACAGTGGACTTCAACATGCTGTATATCCAGCCAGAGTACAGCCAGTACAGCTCTCTAGTCAACAGTGGACTTCAACATGCTGTATATCCAGCCAGAGTGCAGCCAGTACAGCTCTCTAGTCAACAGTGGACTTCAACATGCTGTATATCCAGCCAGAGTGTCAACAGTGGACTTCAACATGCTGTATATCCAGCCAGAGGACAGCCAGTACAGCTCTCTAGTCAACAGTGGACTTCAACATGCTGTATATCCAGCCAGAGGACAGCCAGTACAGCTCTCTAGTCAACAGTGGACTTCAACATGCTGTATATCCAGCCAGAGTACAGCCAGTACAGCTCTCTAGTCAACAGTGGACTTCAACATGCTGTATATCCAGCCAGAGGACAGCCAGTACAGCTCTCTAGTCAACAGTGGACTTCAACATGCTGTATATCCAGCCAGAGGACAGCCAGTACAGCTCTCTAGTCAACAGTGGACTTCAGCTGTATATCCAGCCAGAGTACAGCCAGTACAGCTCTCTAGTCAACAGTGGACTTCAACATGCTGTATATCCAGCCAGAGGACAGCCAGTACAGCTCTCTAGTCAACAGTGGACTTCAACATGCTGTATATCCAGCCAGAGGACAGCCAGTACAGCTCTCTAGTCAACAGTGGACTTCAACATGCTGTATATCCAGCCAGAGGACAGCCAGTACAGCTCTCTAGTCAACAGTGGACTTCAACATGCTGTATATCCAGCCAGAGGACAGCCAGTACAGCTCTCTAGTCAACAGTGGACTTCAACATGCTGTATATCCAGCCAGAGGACAGCCAGTACAGCTCTCTAGTCAACAGTGGACTTCAACATGCTGTATATCCAGCCAGAGGACAGCCAGTACAGCTCTCTAGTCAACAGTGGACTTCAACATGCTGTATATCCAGCCAGAGGACAGCCAGTACAGCTCTCTAGTCAACAGTGGACTTCAACATGCTGTATATCCAGCCAGAGGACAGCCAGTACAGCTCTCTAGTCAACAGTGGACTTCAACATGCTGTATATCCAGCCAGAGTACAGCCAGTACAGCTCTCTAGTCAACAGTGGACTTCAACATGCTGTATATCCAGCCAGAGGACAGCCAGTACAGCTCTCTAGTCAACAGTGGACTTCAACATGCTGTACATCCAGCCAGAGTGCAGCCAGTACAGCTCTCTAGTCAACAGTGGACTTCAACATGCTGTATATCCAGCCAGAGGACAGCCAGTACAGCTCTCTAGTCAACAGTGGACTTCAACATGCTGTATATCCAGCCAGAGGACAGCCAGTACAGCTCTCTAGTCAACAGTGGACTTCAACATGCTGTATATCCAGCCAGAGTACAGCCAGTACAGCTCTCTAGTCAACAGTGGACTTCAACATGCTGTATATCCAGCCAGAGGACAGCCAGTACAGCTCTCTAGTCAACAGTGGACTTCAACATGCTGTATATCCAGCCAGAGTACAGCCAGTACAGCTCTCTAGTCAACAGTGGACTTCAACATGCTGTATATCCAGCCAGAGTACAGCCAGTACAGCTCTCTAGTCAACAGTGGACTTCAACATGCTGTATATCCAGCCAGAGGACAGCCAGTACAGCTCTCTAGTCAACAGTGGACTTCAACATGCTGTATATCCAGCCAGAGGGCAGCCAGTACAGCTCTCTAGTCAACAGTGGACTTCAACATGCTGTATATCCAGCCAGAGGACAGCCAGTACAGCTCTCAGTCAACAGTGCAGCTTGATCTTGAACTAACACTCACACTTGACTTTTCTTACTGGCACTGACTTTGCTGATAGCTACTTTTTGAGGGAAAATGTGCTTACTATGACTGTAACATACGGTTGTCTCTGTTAGCAACCCTACGATGAAGGTATTAAACTGTAAGTCACCCTGGATAAGAGCGTCTGCTAAATGACTAAAATGTAACTGTAAACAGGTGGTGAGTGCAGCCAGTGTTATTCTAGGGTTATATTGTGATCTCATCCAGTACAGTCAGGATTATTCTAGGGTTATATTGTGATGTTATACAGTACAGCCAGTGTCATTCTAGGGTTATATTGTGATGTTATACAGTACAGCCAGTGTCATTCTAGGGTTATATTGTGATCTCATCCAGTACAGCCAGTGTTATTCTAGGGTTATATTGTGATGTTATACAGTACAGCCAGTGTTATTCTAGGGTTATATTGTGATCTCATCAAGTACAGCCAGTGTTATTCTAGGGTTATATTGTGATGTCATACAGTACAGCCAGTGTCATTCTAGGGTTATATTGTGATCTCATCCAGTACAGCCAGTGTCATTCTAGGGTTATATTGTGATCTCATCCAGTACAGCCAGTGTTATTCTAGGGTTATATTGTGATGTTATACAGTACAGCCAGTGTCATTCTAGGGTTATATTGTGATCTCATCCAGTACAGCCAGTGTTATTCTAGGGTTATATTGTGATGTTATACAGTACAGCCAGTGTCATTCTAGGGTTATATTATAATGTTATACAGTACAGCCAGTGTCATTCTAGGGTTATATTGTGATGTTATACAGTACAGCCAGTGTCATTCTAGGGTTATATTGTGATCTCATCCAGTACAGCCAGTGTTATTCTAGGGTTATATTGTGATGTTATACAGTACAGCCAGTGTTATTCTAGGGTTATATTGTGATCTCATCAAGTACAGCCAGTGTTATTCTAGGGTTATATTGTGATGTCATACAGTACAGCCAGTGTCATTCTAGGGTTATATTGTGATCTCATCCAGTACAGCCAGTGTCATTCTAGGGTTATATTGTGATGTCATACAGTACAGCCAGTGTTATTCTAGGGTTATATTGTGATCTCATCCAGTACAGCCAGTGTTATTCTAGGGTTATATTGTGATGTTATACAGTACAGCCAGTGTCATTCTAGGGTTATATTGTGATCTCATCCAGTACAGCCAGTGTTATTCTAGGGTTATATTGTGATGTTATACAGTACAGCCAGTGTTATTCTAGGGTTATATTGTGATCTCATCAAGTACAGCCAGTGTTATTCTAGGGTTATATTGTGATGTCATCCAGTACAGCCAGTGTTATTCTAGGGTTATATTGTGATCTCATCCAGTACAGCCAGTGTTATTCTAGGGTTATATTGTGATGTTATACAGTACAGCCAGTGTCATTCTAGGGTTATATTGTGATGTTATACAGTACAGCCAGTGTCATTCTAGGGTTATATTGTGATGTTATACAGTACAGCCAGTGTCATTCTAGGGTTATATTGTGATGTTATACAGTACAGCCAGTGTCATTCTAGGGTTATATTGTGATGTTATACAGTACAGCCAGTGTCATTCTAGGTTTATATTGTGATCTCATCCAGTGCAGCCAGTGTTATTCTAGGGTTATATTGTGATCTCATCCAGTACAGCCAGTGTTATTCTATTGTTATATTGTGATCTCATCCAGTACAGCCAGTGTTATTCTAGGGTTATATTGTGATCTCATCCAGTACAGCCAGTGTCATTCTAGGGTTATATTGTGATGTTATACAGTACAGCCAGTGTTATTCTAGGGTTATATTGTGATGTCATACAGTACAGCCAGTGTTATTCTAGGGTTATATTGTGATCTCATCCAGTACAGCCAGTGTTATTCTAGGGTTATATTGTGATCTCATCCAGTACAGCCAGTGTTATTCTAGGGTTATATTGTGATCTCATCCAGTACAGCCAGTGTTATTCTAGGGTTATATTGTGATCTCATCCAGTACAGCCAGTGTTATTCTAGGGTTATATTGTGATCTCATCCAGTACAGCCAGTGTTATTCTAGGGTTATATTGTGATGTTATACAGTACAGCCAGTGTCATTCTAGGGTTATATTGTGATCTCATCCAGTACAGCCAGTTTCATTCTAGGGTTATATTGTGATCTCATCCAGTACAGCCAGTGTTATTCTAGGGTTATATTGTGATCTCATCAGTACAGCCAGTGTCATTCTAGGGTTATATTGTGATCTCATCCAGTACAGCCATTGTCATTCTAGGGTTATATTGTGATCTCATCCAGTACAGCCAGTGTTATTCTAGGGTTATATTGTGATGTTATACAGTACAGCCAGTGTCATTCTAGGGTTATATTGTGATGTTATACAGTACAGCCAGTGTTATTCTATTGTTATATTGTGATCTCATCCAGTACAGCCAGTGTCATTCTAGGGTTATATTGTGATCTCATCCAGTACAGCCAGTGTTATTCTAGGGTTATATTGTGATGTTATACAGTACAGCCAGTGTTATTCTAGGGTTATATTGTGATCTCATCCAGTACAGCCAGTGTCATTCTAGGTTTATATTGTGATCTCATCCAGTGCAGCCAGTGTTATTCTAGGGTTATATTGTGATCTCATCCAGTACAGCCAGTGTCATTCTAGGGTTATATTGTGATCTCATCCAGTACAGCCAGTGTCATTCTAGGGTTATATTGTGATCTCATCCAGTACAGCCAGTGTCATTCTAGGGTTATATTGTGATGTTATACAGTACAGCCAGTGTTATTCTAGGGTTATATTGTGATGTTATACAGTACAGCCAGTGTCATTCTAGGGTTATATTGTGATCTCATCCAGTACAGCCATCTCTCTCGCTCCAGGGTTGCAGTGAAACCCAAGGACAGCAGGTGAGTCACAGCAGGTGCCGTGACAGTAGTCCAGGATCTAGGACAGCAGACTGCCTCCAGCTGGCACAAGCTAACCCCCCCACCCGCCTTGTTCCTCCCCCCTCCCAGGCAGAGCAGCACAGGCCAGGCCAGGCAGGCCACAGCCAGCATAGCGGAGCCTGGCTAGGTTTCTGGACCAAGGTTAGGTTAGCAACAATGGCCTGAGAGGAAAGCAGAGCACCAGGGGAGACTGAGTCTTAATGTAAACCAACTCATCTATAAATGAGGCCAGGAGGTTGATGGATGGCAGAGGGGGTGGGTCTGAACTGGACTACTGTGTGTATATGAATGGGGTAGCGTAGTTTGTGATAGAGCTGTCTTTGATTGAATGAACCACATTCTCCTTTACAATAGGTGAGTACACGTATGACCGCTACCATTTTCACATTGGCAGGGGGGATCGGCAGTTACTGTTTTGAAGGCACACATTCATTTTCATGTCTGTGTTGTTAAAGTTTATATATAACAGCAAAGTAAATCTATTTTTATTTATATATTCAATGTCCCTCATTCCACCTTACCTGGCAAGAGAATTTAATATTTTGTAAAATCTGAGAATTTATAGTAGCTGTCGTACACATAATGCATCAATACAAATGTACAGTCACAACTGTTACCCCATGGTAACATTTAAGCATCACTGAAGATTGTTTTTACGGGCGTTTAACAACAGTCACCAAAATAATATGATTCACAGAGAGTCAGAGAACACAAAGCCCAGAGGACAAGACACAGAACAGAACTCTAATTTCCAAGTCATTCTTAGCTATGACATAATAAAAATGTGCCAATTACTTCTCGCTCCAATTTAGTGATTTAAATCATATTACAGTCAAGATATTGAGATCTCCCTCTTAGTTTTCTAAATATAAATGCTTATCTTAGAGGGTAGTTGAGTATCTACTAAATATAATCTTTATTTAACGACATTTTGTTCTCAACCAACCTCAGATAACCAGACTGACCTTTGACCAGATAATCTGACCTATTAGGAACACTGCAATCTATATTAATGCGTTCTTCTCCATTTCCAATATATATTAATGCTGCCTGTTATTTTGGTAGGTAGGTATGTGGATTGGTATTTTCATCTACATTCTTCTTCTTGCACCAAATGGAGCTTTTTGTTGAATTATTTATTGTCTCTTTCGCAATCGATTTGGAATCTGGAATGCTGACTTGGTATCTTCCTCGGATACCAGAATAACTGACAAGAGGAAAATAATAGATATCCTAGATAAATAAAGTTGTTTCATCACATCAGATAGATACATTCATCAAAAGAGAAAGTCTCAGCGAATTGAGTTTGAATACATTCCATAATAAATTACTGTAAAAATAAAAACTTCAAAATACTAAAGATGCTTCCAGAGAAAGGAGACGATTAATGGTAAGAGATGCATGTTTCAAAATGGGAAAATAACAGACACAGCTTTTCCAGAAATCAAGTAAACACAGTTATATTCTACACGCCAGCAACACAATAGCTTTGTGCTTTAAATATTTGTGCAGACTTGGAGCCTGCATTTTATAGGTCGACATGATATGTTGTTGGTGGGTTGACACTATGCACTTTGTCTACCCAGTATTCAGATCCCTTGACTTTTTCCACATTTGAACATTACAGCCTTATTCTAAAATCGATTAAATAAATACAAATCCTTAGCAATCTACACACAATACCCCATAATGACAAAGCAAAAACAGGTTTTGAGAAATGTTTGTACATTTATTTTTAAAAAATCGAAATCTTATTTACATAAATATTTAGACCCTTTGCTATGAGACTGGAAATTGAGCTCAGGTGTATTCTGATTCCATTGATCATCCTTGAGATGTTTCTACAACTTGATTGGAGTCCACCTGTGGTAAATTCAATTGATTGGACATGATTTGGAAAAGCACACACCTGTCTATATAGGCTCCCATAGTTGACAGTGCATGTCAGAACAAAAACCAAGCCATGAGGTCAAAGGAATTGTCCGTAGAGCGCCAAGGCAGAATTTTGTCAAGGCTCAGATCTGGGGAAGGGTACCAAAACATTTCTGCAGGATTGAATGTCCCCAAGAACAAAGTGGCCTCAATCATTCTTCAATGGAAGAAGTTTGGAATCACCAAGACTCTTCCTACAGCTGGCCGCCCAGCCAAACTGAGCATTTGGGGGAGAAGGGCCTTGGTCAGGGAGGTGACCAAGAACACAATATTTACTCTGACAGGGCTCTAGAGTTCTGTGGAGATGGGAGAACCTTCCAGAAGGACAACCGTCTCTGCAGCACTCCACCAATCAGGCCTTTATGGTAGAGTGGCCAGATGGAAGCCACTCCTCAGTAAAAGGCAGCCCACTTGGAGTTTGCCTAAAGACTCTCGGACCATCAGAAACAAGATTCTCTGGTCTGATGAAATCAAGATTTACCTCTTTGCCGTGAATGCCAAGTGCCACGTCTAGATAAAACCTGGCACCATCCTTACGGTGAAGCATGGTGGTGGCAGCACCATGTCTAGAGAAAACCTGGCACCATCCTTACGGTGAAGCATGGTGGTGGCAGCACCATGTCTAGAGAAAACCTGGCACCATCCTTACGGTGAAGCATGGTGGTGGCAGCACCATGTCTAGAGAAAACCTGGCACCATCCTTACGGTGAAGCATGGTGGTGGCAGCATCATGTCTAGAGAAAACCTGGCACCATCCTTACGGTGAAGCGCATGGTGGTGGCAGCACCATGTGGGGATGTTTTTCGGCGGCAGGTACTGGGAGAGTAGTCAGGATCAAGGCAAAGATGAACGGAGCAAAGTACAGAGAAATTATTGATGAAAACCTACTCCAGAGCCCTCAGGACCTCAGACTGGGGTGAAGGTTCACCTTCCAACAGGAAAACAAGCCTAAGAACACAGCCAAGACAACGCAGAAGTGTCTTCGGGACAAGTGTCTGAATATCCTTGAGTGGTCCAGCCAGAGCGAGGACTTGAACGCGATCGAACATCTCTGGAAGGACCTGAAAATAGCTGTATATCAACGCTCCCCATCCAACCTGACACAACTTGAGATGATCTGCAGAGAAGAATGGGAGAAACTCCCCAAATAAAGGTGTGCCAAGCTTGTAGCGTAATACCCAAGAAGACTCTAGGCTGTAATTGCTGCCAAAGGTGCTTCAGCAAAGTACTGACTAAGGTGTCTGAATACTTATGTAAATGTGATATTTCAGTTGGTTTTTATTCATACATTTGCAAAAATGACTAAACCTGTTTTTGCTTTGTCATTTTGGGGTATTGTGCATAGACTGATGTAACCCATTTTAGAATAAGGCTGTAACCTATCAAAATGTGGAAAAAGTCGAGGGGTCTGAATACTTTCTTAGGATACATGCAGTTAAGGATGCGGTTTCCTGTGTTACTTACTCACTTACTCGCCTCTCTCTCTCCCCCCATTTCCCTCTCCTCTCTCTCTCCCCCATTTCCCTCTCCTCTCTCTCTCTCCCCCCATTTCCCTCTCCTCTCTCTCTCTCCCCCATTTCCCTCTCCTCTCTCTCTCTCCCCCCATTTCCCTCTCCTCTCTCTCTCCCCCATTTCCCTTTCCCTCTCCCCCCCCATTACCATCTCCTCTCCCCCCCCATTTCCCTCTCCTCTCTCTCTTTCCCTCTCCCCCCCATTTCCCCATTTCCCTCTCCCCATTTCCCTCTCTCTCCCCCTCCCCATTTCCCCCCTCTCTCCCTCCCCATTTCCCTCTCCTCTCTTTCCCTCTCCTCTCTCTCTCCCTCCCCATTTCCCTCTCCTCTCTCTCTCCCTCCCCATTTCCCTCTCCTCTCTCTCTCCCTCCCCATTTCCCTCTCCTCTCTCTCTCCCTCCCCATTTCCCTCTCCTCTCTCTCTCCCTCCCCATTTCCCTCTCCTCTCTCAATTCAATTCAAGGGGCTTTATTGGCATGGGAAACGTGTTAACATTGCCAAAGCAAGTGAGGTAGATAATATACAAAAGTGAAATAAACAATAAAAATTAACAGTAAACATTACACATACAGAAGTTTCAAAACAATAAAGACATTACAAATGTCATATTATATATATATATATATATATATATATATATATACAGTGTTGTAACAATGTACAAATGGTTAAAGTACACAAGGGAAATAAATAAGCATAGATATGGGTTGTATTTACAATGGTGTTTGTTCTTCACTGGTTGCCCTTTTCTTGTGGCAACAGGTCACAAATATTGCTGCTGTGATGGCACACTGTGGAATTTCACCCAGTAGATATGGGAGTTTATCAAAATTGGATTTGTTTTTGAATTCTTTGTGGATCTCTGTATCTCTCTCTCTCCCCCATTTCCCTCTCTCTCTCTCCCCCATTTCCCTCTCCTCTCTCTCTCCCACTCCCCTTCTCCCCCTCTCTCTCTCCCCCTGTTTCCCTCTCCTCTCTCTCTCCCCCTCCCCTTCTCCCCCTCTCTCTCTCTCTCCCTGTTTCCCTCTCCTCTCTCCCCCTCTCCTCCTCTATGATGTCCTCCTCACCCAAACATTGATGGTAGTCTAGGCACCAGATGTTCAATTATATCAGGATTTACATTGTTTCTGTTAGAAATATGTGCTGTATTATATCAGGATTTACATTGATTCTGTTAGAAATATGTGCTGTATTATATCAGGATTTACATTGATTCTGTTAGAAATATGTGCTGTATTATATCAGGATTTACATTGATTCTGTTAGAAATATGTGCTGTATTATATCAGGATTTACATTGATTCTGTTAGAAATATGTGCTGTATTATATCAGGATTTACATTGATTCTGTTAGAAATATGTGCTGTATTATATCAGGATTTACATTGATTCTGTTAGAAATATGTGCTGTATTATATCAGGATTTACATTGATTCTGTTAGAAATATGTGCTGTATTATATCAGGATTTACATTGATTCTGTTGAAATATGTGCTGTATTATATCAGGATTTACATTGATTCTGTTAGAAATATGTGCTGTTGACTCTTTAATATGCGCTGTTGACTCTAACTTATTACTTCAATATCGTATCAACAATGAAGCTTGAACTACCTGTGTATCTGCACAAAACTATAGCTAACCAATTTCAGTATGGTGAAATAAATATCCTATTCCTAATCAAAAACTGCTTATACTGTATAGAGAGAGAGAGAGAGAGAGCTTGAAAATAAAGCAAAAATATGTAGAAAAGATAGACTATCTATCCTATATATGCTTAGAACACCCCATTACATTGATGCCAGTGGTGACTAGAGAAAGAGTCAAATGACAGAGGAAAACATTTCCCTCAAAAAGCTCTTTAGCGGCTCAATGAAGCTGAATGATTCCTCTCAAGCACTGCTGGATCAAGTCAAATGTCTTGGTAGCAAACATCAATCCTGTTTATCGCAGTAGGGCCGGGGGATGTTTCTGCACTGCTGTTCAACAGCAGCGTATCCACTCGCGGCCGAGGCCTAGAAAAGGACAACGTAGGAGCAGTTTTTTTCTTGCTTGGAGCAACACAGCTGCCTGCCTGCTCCAGTCACACATTCATCTATGATTGATGTGATACAATTTACCCTCGCAACTTTTATGCTTTTGTCCAGTGAATAAATCATAGAATAGCGTTTAGGGAATGAATGATGATTGGATTATTAATATTGGTGTCTCGCCTAACTATTTATTTATTTCTATCGATATAGATATATATAAATCACAAACCGCCTCAAATTAGCATCAACATTTTTGACATACATTTTGGAAAACAACAGCTGCCAGTTCCCTATAAAGACTCAAATGAGTGTTATTTTAAAATCAGTCATTCCAATCTTCTTCCTATACCATCACTAATTGTTAACATTGAATGATGCCTCATTGATAGAACTCATTATGGAATTTGAGGGCTTGACGATCAGTTGTTGGTATCAAGAGCTGTTAGGTCAGACTGCATTCCCACAGATTACGTGTTGTTATGGCCCCAATTTACTTCCTGTTGTGAATGATGTCACAGGGGCCATGTGCGATTGTAAGATATGCCACTTACCAGTGTCATAGGAGTCATGGGGCGAGTCAAGAGTGTCCTGTAGATTTACCACAGTGAAACTGACAGGGGTTGGGATGTCATGTCTTTCATTATACCAGTCACGCAGACATTAGTACAACATTATGAACCAACCAAACCCTCCTCCGTGTCTATTTAAGAATTGCTCTGGAAAATAGAATTAGTCAGAGCCAGTAGGGAGCATTGCTTTGAATATGTTATGCATTTTCAAAATGTATTCAAGTGCAACAGTAGTTTGTTTTTTTCCTCTTTTTATAGACTTACAAGCTTCAGTGCCCTGTTTGTAATTTAAATATCCTTCTACATTCATTTGCAAATGTTTGTCCTCACAAATCATTATTACAGTATGTAGATGCACTACATAACTATGTATGGCTTAAAAAGCTGTTTGTTTGTTTATCTGCTTTTCTAAGTGTTGATACTTTGTTATGAACATTTCCTTTTTAAAATGAAAGCCAGATCATTGTTTACATAATGCAATGCACTGGACTCTTTGCCAACATGGAATCATAGCGTTTTTGGTTACATCTCAGTGTCTGTGCATTGTCAAAAAGGTTATCTATTGTGTCTTAGATCTTGTTCCGTCTTTCATGGGTGTAACGTCGAGACAGTGGTTCATCATGACAGGTCATCCATCATAACATCTGACAGAGATGATGATATTGTCCATTGGCTGCTTCGACAGCCATACAGAGTGATGTACGGTGGCTGCATCAAACAGTAAACTGTTTTGGCATGGATCACTACTGTAGCAACTCGGGCAACACCTGTTGACTGAACTGCATGTGGATGAAACGCAAACACATAGGCCCAAAATGGGATCGCCAGGCATAATGGGACCCATTTCGTCCAAAAAAGTTAGACTTTTGACTCATCTTCCTATAGAATATTCTTCCAAGTGCCTTGATGATCATCCAGGGGCTTCAAGGTGCTTTTTTTGGCAAACTTGAGTTAACATTTTGGACAATATGGCTCCCGTTATATCTGGCGAAAACCAAACACTGCATTCCACAGTAAGCACCTCATTTTATTTATAAACTGCTATATCTAATATTAGGTTTTGGTTGAAGATCTGATAACATTCAGTATCAAAATATGCAAAAATAGAGAAAATCAGAAAGGGGTAAATACCTTTTGGGTTAGTGGTGATCCCCCTCTGTGCTTCTCAGGCAATAAGCTTCTCCAGCTGATACAAGCAACAAACACAAATCCTATTCCCATGGAGCCTGCTCTGTCTGCCCTGCAGAACCTAAGGTTCATATCCTCACCTACGTTGACAGTTTGCTGTTGTGCTGCCAGTAACATGTCTGTCATGGTTTATGTAGCATTGTTTTAGAGACATATACAGAAAACTTGTTATAATGTCTGCTTTTTGGGTTACTTTCTATCACTATAGTAGGCATTTTACCAGTGCCATACTTCCTGTGTTTGGCTTACTGTGATTGTCTCCCATGATTGTCTCCCGTGATTGTCTCCCGTGATTGTCTCCCGTGATTGTCTCCCGTGATTGTCTCCCTGTGATTGTCTCCCTGTGATTGTCTCCCTGTGATTGTCTCCCTGTGATTGTCTCCCTGTGATTGTTGGGGATTACCTGAGTGCTATTCATTAGGCACCATACAGGAGAAAAGTGACTGAAACAGTAAGAGACTGGGAGAATTTAAGAAGTTTTCCATAGCAAACCCCTTGACTACAATTTGCTACGGTGGGCCCTAATGAACACGACCCAAATGTTTTGGTGAGATGGCCCAGGCACATGCAGTAAGACTTGGTTTACTATGAAGACTCTGGTAGGCCTAATCCTACCAGAGGGGTAAGGGTGTCTCCCTCCAATCCCTATCCAGCTCTGTGGTTTAGGAGATATCTCAGAGGCCTTTGTCCCGGTGCTAGTCCAGCAGGATTAGGAGATATCTCAGAGGCCTTTGTCCCGGTGCTAGTCCAGCAGGATTAGGAGATATCTCAGAGGCCTTTGTCCCGGTGCTAGTCCAACAGGATTAGGATATATCTCAGAGGCCTTTGTCCCGGTGCTAGTCCAGCAGGATTAGGAGATATTTCAGAGGCCTTTGTCCCGGTGCTAGTCCAGCAGGATATAGTGCTAGTCCAGCAGGATTAGGAGATATCTCAGAGGCCTTTGCTAGTCCAGTCAGGATTAGGAGATATCTCAGGTTTGTCTAGTCCAGCAGGATTAGGAGATATCTCAGAGGCCTTTGCAGGATTAGGAGGTATCTCAGAGTTGTCCCGCTAGTCCAGCAGGATTAGGAGATATCTCAGAGGCCTTTGTGCTAGTCCAGCAGGATTAGGAGATATCTCAGAGACCTTTGTCCCGGTGCTAGTCCAGCAGGATTAGTCCAGCAGGATTAGGAGATATCTCAGAGGCCTTTGTCCCGGTGCTAGTCCAGCAGGATTAGGAGATATCTCAGAGGCCTTTGTCCCGGTGCTAGTCCAGCAGGATTAGGAGATATCTCAGAGGCCTTTGTCCCGGTGCTAGTCCAGCAGGATTAGGAGATATCTCAGAGGCCTTTGTCCCGGTGCTAGTCCAGCAGGATTAGGAGATATCTCAGAGGCCTTTGTCCCGGTGCTAGTCCAGCAGGATTAGGAGATATCTCAGAGGCCTTTGTCCCGGTGCTAGTCCAGCAGGATTAGGAGATATCTCAGAGGCCTTTGTCCCGGTGCTAGTCCAGCAGGATTAGGAGATTTGTCCCGGTGCTAGATTAGGAGATATCTCAGAGGCCTTTGTCCCAGTGCTGAGCAGGATTTGCTGATCTGAAGGGATGAGATATTTCAGGGCCTTTGTCATCTTAGGAGATGCTTAAGAGCTTCCTCTGAAGGGCTGATCTGAAGGTATGAAGGTTCATCTCTGGTCTCCTCTAGCATCCTTTTGGCCTTTAGCAATGTTTTCTTTCCATGCATTATATGGCTAAATCTGGTCATGTAGGTGTATGATTTAGTTGTGTTCTGTTGGTAAATCTCAACTTTAAGTCTATGCTTCGTCACAGTTTATTTAATTGCTGATCTAAATAACATCATATTGTCTTACTATTTATAACAGAGTTGTGAATTCAGTTGAATGACAATGGACGATCAATTAGCCATGCGTCATATAAAACAACTGAGACGAGCCAAAGTTAAGACTGAATATAGAGTAGGCATTTTAGACTCATTACAAGAGAGGGGGACAGGGGATATTTCAAGCATTGATAACTAATTTAATGTGAAACCATAAGTTACTGCACAATGCACTTGAACAATTGCACTTGAATGGTTGCCACCTTCTATAATGTTTAATTAGTTTGTTTTGCTCCCTGGCCAACAACAAGCTAATCTTATGAGACAACCCTTTCCTTCCTAGCTCATACAATAGGAACGTGTGAGTCTAATAGGGAAACAACCATCCCCCTCTTCAGAGGCTCAACAGCTTTAGTGATTCCCATGTTATAGTACAAGGAACTTTATATTACATCTTATTTTACAAGAAAGCCAACTGCATTGGAGGCACTAGTCTGGTGTCTGCTAGCACTATTCCCATTGAACTGCACTAGGACCCTGCTGGATTATATGTTAGGGAATAAGCAAGAAGGCCAACTGCATTGGAGGCACTAGTCTGGTGTCTGCTAGCACTATTCCCATTGAACTGCACTAGGACCCTGCTGGATAATATGTTAGGGAATAAGCAAGAAGGCCAACTGCATTGGAGGCACTAGTCTGGTGTCTGCTAGCACTATTCCCATTGAACTGCACTAGGACCCTGCTGGATAATATGTTAGGGAATAAGCAAGAAGGCCAACTGTATTGGAGGCACTAGTCTGGTGTCTGCTAGCACTATTCCCATTGAACTGCACTAGGACCCTGCTGGATAATATGTTAGGGAATAAGCAAGAAGGCCAACTGTATTGATGGTAATAAGTAACAGTAGGTTTACCACAACATAGCACCAAATAGAACTGAAAATCACTTAGAAAAGTAGCTCAATGCACTATTCCTGGTTTCATTGAACTGCACTAGTACCTTAGTGGCTGACATGAGATAAATATGTTAGACCTAACTGGAATAAGGTCCCTGGTTGGTAAGAAGGGGCAACCTTGATGGTAATAAGTGAACAGTAGGTTTACCATCAGACCATAGCACCAAATAGAACTGAAAATCACTTAGAAAAGTAGCTCAATGCCATGTAGATTAGCCAGATATTGCTTGTCTGGTTTCATTAGGGACATGTATTAGCCACTGGTATATTACTATAGGACAGTACCTTAGTGGTATATTACGGAGACATGAGATGAGGGAATAGGGACACTCTACCAAGACCTGGTAACTGTGAACGTTCCTGATAGTTCCTGCTGGATAGAAGGTCCCTGGTTGGTAAGGATGATTGGTCTGGCGACAATGATAGATGGCATTTCCTGGGGCCCTGTAGGACCCCGCTGAGCTGCAAGTGACAACCAGGTGTCCTGCTCCATGCCTGTCTCCGTGTGGCTGAGGAAAAGGAGGAAAAACCCACGATCAGACCATCAACTGATCAGATTAGCCAGTGGTATATTACTATAGGAGAGACATGTAGATTAACCAGTGGTATATTACTATAGGAGAGACATGTAGATTAACCAGTGGTATATTACATGTAGATTAACTAGTGGTATATTACTATAGGAGAGACATGTAGATTAACCAGTGGTATATTACTATAGGAGAGACATGTAGATTAACCAGTGGTATATTACTATAGGAGAGACATGTAGATTAACCAGTGGTATATTACTATAGGAGAGACATGTAGATTAACCAGTGGTATATTACTATAGGAGAGACATGTAGATTAACCAGTGGTATATTACTATAGGAGAGACATGTAGATTAACCAGTGGTATATTACTATAGGAGAGACATGTAGATTAACCAGTGGTATATTACTATAGGAGAGACATGTAGATTAACCAGTGGTATATTACTATAGGAGAGACATGTAGATTAACCAGTGGTATATTACTATAGGAGAGACATGTAGATTAACCAGTGGTATATTACTATAGGAGAGACATGTAGATTACCCAGTGGTATATTACTATAGGAGAGACATGTAGATTAACCAGTGGTATATTACTATAGGAGAGACATGTAGATTAACCAGTTGGATATTACTATAGGAGAGACATGTAGATTAACCAGTAGTATATTACTATAGGAGAGACATGTAGATTAACCAGTGGTATATTACTAAATATAATTATGAAAATATTTGCTAAATAATATAAAGTTTAAAAAAGGAACACAATAAAATTACAATAACGAGGTTATATCCCGAGTCAATGTGCTTGGGTACAGGTTAGTCGAGACATAAAACCATGTAGCCTACAGCCAATTTAAATAATTTTCCATGTAGGAGCCATTTCAGGAAAGCTAAATCAGGTGTTATAATCAAGAAGAGTGCCATCGTTGAGTCCTTGTCTAAACCAGTAAAAAACACAATTAAAACAGACATGTCGCTGAAAGAGGAGGTTATGTCCTCAAGTCATTTAGATTTCAACCAGACCTACAGCAGCTGCAGCCAGTCACAGACAGAGGTTGAGTCCCAAGTAGCACCCTATTCATTACATAGTGCACTACTTGTGACCAAAACCCATAGGATCCTGGTAAAAAAAAGTAGTGCACTAAATAGGGAATAGGGCGCTTTTTGCCATAGTCTATACTGTGTGAACTAATAAACATTCTCAGAGATGGATTACCTGAGAAGAGCAGTATTACAATAATTGGGCCTGGATATCTCTGCATTCCATTTCAACCCAGCGGACCAATCCCTGGGTGGCATTTCATTATTCCCACAGGGAATTGTCAACGTTATGAATTCATCAACGTTAGGAAAGATAAATGACTCAACAAGAAATAGACAGGACTATCTCCTCCTGATTTGATGATGGGAAATGGTGTTTTAGGAGATTATTTTATTAGAGGAAATGAGAGAAGAGACAGCCTGGTACTATATGAACATCTCTTTCAATATAGCGTTTTTCAAATATTAATGGCAACATGATTTGACCTATTCGTGAGGCACATCCCAGGCAATGAGAGTCGGCTCATTTAGCGAGATAAGACCTTTGGCCCTTTAACTCAGGCTCTCCACAAGGTACAGGATGAACAATGAATATCAAAAATGCCTGCTCATGCATTTTAAATCCCTTTCTCTGTCCCTCTCTGGTTTCCGCTCTCACCAGCCGGTACCGTTCAGTGAAAAACGTTTCACAAAAGAAGAAATAGTGAACGTTTCAGAAAGTTAAAAGTGTGTCATTCTTCGAAGAGTGATGTGTGTGGAGTCAGGCGCAGAGAGCAGAGGATTCGGAAACACCATTTATTCCGGAACAATCACAGCGAACCAAAGAGGGGAACGCCGAACACAGGCGTCAAACACTCCAAAATGTACAACACCGGTACACACGCTGTACAGCGGAAATAAATGACAGGACACTCCTGTACCACAAACAGGAAACAAGCCCGTACGAACACAGGCGGGCTAACTGAACTTAAACAACCCCAACCCAAAACCCCAAACAAGGAACAGGTGAAACCAAATGACAAAACTCCTGGAAAAGGGATCAGGTTGCAAGCCCGTAGAACACAGGCGGGCTAACTGAACTTAAACAACCCCAACCCAAAACCCCAAACAAGGAACAGGTGAAACCAATTAGTGAAAACGAAAGGGTCCCGTTTCATTCACTGTGTCCCGTTTCATTCACTGTGTCCCGTTTCATTCACTGTGTCCCGTTTCATTCACTGTGTCCCGTTTCATTCACTGTGTCCCGTTTCATTCACTGTGTCCCGTTTCATTCTCTGTGTCTCGTTTCATTCTCTGTGTCCCGTTTCATTCACTGTGTCCCGTTTCATTCACTGTGTCCCGTTTCATTCACTGTGTCCCGTTTCATTCACTGTGTCCCGTTTCATTCACTGTGTCCCGTTTCATTCACTGTGTCCCGTTTCATTCACTGTGTCCCGTTTCATTCTCTGTGTCCCGTTTCATTCTCTGTGTCCCGTTTCATTCACTGTGTCCCGTTTCATTCACTGTGTCCCGTTTCATTCACTGTGTCCCGTTTCATTCACTGTGTCCCGTTTCATTCACTGTGTCCCGTTTCATTCACTGTGTCCCGTTTCATTCACTGTGTCCCGTTTCATTCACTGTGTCCCGTTTCATTCTCTGTGTCCCGTTTCATTCACTGTGTCCCGTTTCATTCACTGTGTCCCGTTTCCTTCTGTGTCCCCCCCCGTTTCCACAGGGATACTGGCCTATGTTGACTCCAATGCTTCCAACAGTTGTGTGAAGTAGGCTGGGTGTCCTTTAGGTGGTGGACCACTCTTGATACACACAATAAACTGTTAAGCGTGATAAACCCAGCAGCGTTACAGTTCTTGACACAAACTGGTTCCCTGGCACATACTACCATACACCATTCAAAGACATAAATATATTGTCTTATCCATTCACTCTTTGAATGGCACACATACACAATCCATGTCTCAGTTGTCTCAAGGCTTACAATTCCTTATTTAACTTGTCACGTCCCCTTAATCTACACTGATTGAGGTGTATTTAACAAATTACATCAATAAGGGATCATAGCTTTCACCTGGATTCACCTGGTCAGTCTATGTCATGGAAAGACCAGTTGTTCCTAATGTTTTGTACACTCAGTGTATGGTGTAGTTATTTGGGTGCAATTACAGTCAATAATTTATATGCTTAAAGAAAGATCCTAAATGTTCCCTTCATTAAGGCAATTCATTTCCGCAGCTCATGTTGATCCTAGTCACGCTCCTGATTCAACGTCTGCTCGAAGAACCCATCAATTTACTTTAATCTGATTGGTTTAAACTGAAATTGTTGATTGTACAAGCTATTTTTAAGCCTGAGTAAAGTCCTCCCTCCATGATAGTCACAATGAGTGCCCCCATTCATTGTTATGATAAATCATGTCAACTTGCTAGCAATGGCCAGAGGTCTTGACAACACAGTGTATGCTCTACAACTGATGTTACACTTCAGTGCTATATGTCCAGTAAAAACCTTTGGTGTACAGACTGCATCTGACCATATTACACAATATTTAGTTCTTGGTTAACAGAGATTAGTAAACACCAAACTGCTTGATATGGAGGCTGTTCTGTCCTGTCTCTGCTTCTGTCCTTTCTCTGGTTCTGTCCTGTCTCTGGTCCCGTCCTGTCTCTGCCTCTGTCCTGACCTGACTCTGCTTCTGTCCTGTCTCTATTTTTGTCCTGTACTGTCTCTGGTTTTGTCCTGTCTCTGGTTCTGTCCTGACCTGTCTCTGGTTCTGTCCTGTCTCTGGTTCTGTCCTGACCTGTCTCTGGTTCTGTCCTGACCTGTCTCTGGTTCTGTCCTGTCTCTGGTTCTGTCCTGACCTGTCTCTGGTTCTGTCCTGACCTGTCTCTGGTTCTGTTCTGTCCTGTCTCTGGTTCTGTCCTGACCTGTCTCTGGTTCTGTCCTGTCTCTGGTTCTGTCCTGACCTGTCTCTGGTTCTGTCCTGACCTGTCTCTGGTTCTGTTCTGTCCTGTCTCTGGTTCTGTTCTGTCCTGTCTCTGGTTCTGTCCTGACCTGTCTCTGGTTCTGTCCTGACCTGTCTCTGGTTCTGTCCTGTCTCTGGTTCTGTCCTGACCTGTCTCTGGTTCTGTCCTGACCTGTCTCTGGTTCTGACCTGTCTCTGGTTCTGTCCTGTCTTGTCTCTGGTTCTGTCCTGTCTCTGGTTCTGTCCTGACCTGTCTCTGGTTCTGTTCTGTCCTGACCTGTCTCTGGTTCTGTCCTATCTCTGGTTCTGTTCTGTCCTGACCTGTCTCTGGTTCTGTCCTGACCTGTCTCTGGTTCTGTCCTGACCTGTCTCTGGTTCTGTCCTGACCTGTCTCTGGTTCTGTCCTGTCTCTGGTTCTGTTCTGTCCTGTCTCTGGTTCTGTCCTGTCTTGTCTCTGGTTCTGTCCTTTCCTGTCAATGGTTCTGTCCTGTCTCTGGTTATGTCCTGTCTTGTCTCTGGTTCTGTTCTGTCCTGTCTCTGGTTCTGTCCTGTCTCTGGTTCTGTCCTGTCTCTGGTTATGTCCTGTCTTGTCTCTGGTTCTGTCCTGTAATGTCAATGGTTCTGTCCTGTCTCTGGTACTGTCATGTCCTCTCTCTGGTTCTGTCCTGTCTCTGGTTCTGTTCTGTCCTGTTCTGTCCTGGCTCTGGTTCTGTCCTGTCCTGGCTCTGGTTCTGTCCTGTCTCTGGTTCTGTCCTGTCTCTGGTTCTGTTCTGTCCTGTTCTGTCCTGGCTCTGGTTCTGTCCTGTCCTGGCTCTGGTTCTGTCCTGTCTCTGGTTTTGTCCTGCCTCTGGTGCTGTCCTGTCCTGTCCTGTCTCTGGCTCTGTCCTGTCTCTGGTCCTGTCCTGTCCTTTCCTCTCTAGTCTTGACTCTGTTTCTGTGTTCCCTGTTTCCCTGGCCCTGCTCTGGATTGGTCCATTTCTGTCCTGTCTACTCTTGACTCTGGTTCTGTGTTCCCTGTTACCCAGGCCCTGCTCTGGTTTGGTCAGTTTCTGATCTGTCCTAGAGCCTACTCCTCAGAGTTTGGTTCCCCTCAAGGTTTCTTGCTACCTGGGAAGGTTTATCTTGCGTCTCTTTGGGGTGTCAGGCCAGTGGCCATATTGTTTGTGACAAGCATCTCAGAGTAGGAGTGTTGATCTAGGATCAGGTCCACCTGTCCATGTAATCTTATTAATTTTCATCAAAAAGGCAAATGGCACCAGATCACTGTTAATCCCTTTTTTCAATGCTCCATATAATCACATTTGATTGATTTAAATATTGAAATAAGTACCACAAGCATTTTTAAATGAGAAGCTAACTGTACCAAATGTGCCTCCCACTGTGTGCAGTATTGTCTGTTTCTATTTATACCTGCATATACAAACAGAAAGACATTTAACAATTGCATTATTCTAGTTCTATTTTAACTTGTATCTAAGCCAACTGTGACTGTGATTTTACAGCAGCCAGCAGCACATGGTTCAGCCAAACGGAAGCTCAAAACATACTACTGTGTGTGTGGAGGGTGAAATTGTGTTAAAGTGGAACTTTACGAGTGAAGGACAAATCAATAAATGACATAACAGTAAAACAAGAAATCATGTTACTGCAAAAACAGCTTCAGGCTCACGGTTTTCTCATGTTTCTACTTTCAAATCATGTTACTGCAAAAACAGCTTCAGGCTCACGGTTTCTCATGTTTCTACTTTCAAATCATGTTACTGCAAAAACAGCTTCAGGCTCACGGTTTCTCATGTTTCTACTTTCAAATCATGTTACTGCAAAAACAGCTTCAGGCTCACGGTTTCTCATGTTTCTACTTTCAAATCATGTTACTGCAAAAACAGCTTCAGGCTCACGGTTTTCTCATGTTTCTACTTTCAAATCATGTTACTGCAAAAACAGCTTCAGGCTCACGGTTTTCTCATGTTTCTACTTTCAAATCATGTTACTGCAAAAACAGCTTCAGGCTCACGGTTTTCTCATGTTTCTACTTTCAAATAATGCAAAAACAGCTTCAGATCACGGTGTTTCTATTTCAAATCATGTTACTGCAAAAAAGTTCCTCACAAGTTTTCATTTTCCTAAATGAGTTTTCTCATGTTTCCTTTCCTCCTTGTTTTCTCATGTTTCCTTTCCTCCTTGTTTTCTCATGTTTCCTTTCCTCATTGTTTTCTCATGTTTCCTTTCCTCCTTGTTTTCTCATGTTTCCTTTCCTCCTTGTTTTCTCATGTTTCCTTTCCTCATTGTTTTCTCATGTTTCCTTTCCTCATTGTTTTCTCATGTTTCCTTTCCTCCTTGTTTTCTCATGTTTCCTTTCCTCATTGTTTTCTCATGTTTCCTTTCCTCCTTGTTTTCTCATGTTTCCTTTCCTCCTTGTTTTCTCATGTTTCCTTTCCTCCTTGTTTTCTCATGTTTCCAAACGGTTTTCTCATGTTTCTCAAAATTGTTTTCATGTTTACTGTGTCATTGTTTTCTCATGTTTACTGTGATTGTTTTCTCATGTTTACTGTGGAACTTGTTTTCTCATGTTTACTGTGACAAATCAATAAATGACTCATTGTTTTCTCATGTTTAAAAAACTCATTGTTTTCTCATGTTTACTGTGTCTCATTGTTTTCTCATGTTTACTGTGTCTCATTGTTTTCTCATGTTTCAGGCTCATTGTTTTCTCATGTTTCTGTTTCATTGTCATGTTTACTGTGTCTCATTGTTTTCAGCTTCAGGCTCATTGTTTCTCATGTTTCTGTTCTCATTGTTTTCATGTTTACTGTGTCAAAAACAGTTTCTGTGTCTCATTGTTTTCTCATGTTTCTGTTCTCATTGTTTTCATGTTACTGCAAAAACATGTTTCTGGCTCATTGTTTTCTCATGTTTACTGTTCTCATTGTCATGTTACTGTGTCAAAAACAGTTTCAGTGCTCATTGTTTTCTCATGTTTTTTCTCATGTTTTCTCACTTTCTCATTGTTTTCATGTTTACTGTGTCTCATTGTTTTCATGTTTACTGTGTCTCATTGTTTTCTCATGTTTTGTGTCTCATTGTTTTCTCATGTTTCTTTCAAATCATGTTACTGCAAATTGTTTTCTCATGTTTACTGTGTCTCATTGTTTTCTCATGTTTACTGTGTCTCATTGTTTTCTCATGTTTACTGTGTCTCATTGTTTTCTCATGTTTACTTTCCTCATTGTTTTCTCATGTTTCCTTTCCTCCTTGTTTTCTCATGTTTCCTTTCCTCCTTGTTTTCTCATGTTTCCTTTCCTCATTGTTTTCTCATGTTTCCTTTCCTCCTTGTTTTCTCATGTTTCCTTTCCTCCTTGTTTTCTCATGTTTCCTTTCCTCATTGTTTTCTCATGTTTACTGTGTCTCATTGTTTTCTCATGTTTACTGTGTCTCATTGTTTTCTCATGTTTACTGTGTCTCATTGTTTTCTCATGTTTACTGTGTCTCATTGTTTTCTCATGTTTCCTTTCCTCCTTGTTTTCTCATGTTTCCTTTCCTCCTTGTTTTCTCATGTTTCCTTTCCTCCTCATGTTTTCTCATTGTTTCCTTTCCTCTCATTGTTTTCTCATGTTTACTTGTCTCATTGTTTTCTCATCCTCATTGTTTTCTCATGTTTTCATTGTTTTCTCATGTTTACTGTGTCTCATTGTTTTCTCATGTTTACTCATTGTTTCTCATGTTTACTGTGTCTCATTGTTTTCTCATGTTTCCTTTCCTCCTTGTTTTCTCATGTTTCCTTTCCTCATTGTTTTCTCATGTTTACTGTCTCTCATTGTTTTCTCATGTTTACTGTGTCTCATTGTTTTCTCATGTTTACTGTGTCTCATTGTTTTCTCATGTTTACTGTGTCTCATTGTTTTCTCATGTTTACTGTGTCTCATTGTTTTCTCATGTTTACTGTGTCTCATTGTTTTCTCATGTTTACTGTGTCTCATTGTTTTCTCATGTTTACTGTGTCTCATTGTTTTCTCATGTTTACTGTGTCTCATTGTTTTCTCATGTTTACTGTGTCTCATTGTTTTCTCATGTTTACTGTGTCTCATTGTTTTCTCATGTTTACTGTGTCTCATTGTTTTCTCATGTTTACTGTGTCTCATTGTTTTCTCATGTTTACTGTGTCTCATTGTTTTCTCATGTTTACTGTGTCTCATTGTTTTCTCATGTTTACTGTGTCTCATTGTTTTCTCATGTTTCCTTTCCTCCTTGTTTTGTCATGCTGCTTGCTCCTCTGAATGAGCACTTTTCATTCAAAGTTATGACATACTGTAGCCTATGGCCAGAAGTGGACAGAGAAGTGGACTCGGACCTGGTATTTTATTCTAAAATTGATTAAACTGTTCTTTCCCCCTCATCAATTTACACATAATACCCATATTTACAAAGCAAAAACTGGTTTTTAGAACTGAAATATTACATTTACATAAGTATTCAGACCCTTTACTCAGTACTTTGTTGAAGCACCTTTGGCAGCGACTACAGCTTCAAGTCTTCTCGGGTATGACGCTACAAGCTTGGCAAGTCTGTATTTGGGCAGTTTCTCCCATTCTTCTCTGCAGATCCTCTCAAGCTCTGTCAGGTTGGATTGGGAGCATTGCTGTACAGCTATTTTCAGGTCTCTCCAGAGATGTTAGATCGAGTTCAGGCTCTGGCTGGGCCAGGCTTTGGCTGGACCACTCAAGCACATCCCGAAGCCACTACTGCGGTGTCTTGGCTGTGTGCTTAGGGTCGTTGTCATAATGGAAGGTGAACCTTCACCCCAGTCTTCCTGAGTGCTTTGGAGCAGGTTTTCATCAAGGATCTCTCTGTACTTGGCTCCGTTCATCTTTCCTTCAAACCTGGTCTGAGAATTTTCCCTGCCGCTGAAAAACATGCCCACAGCATGATGCTGCCACCACCATGTTTCACCGTAGGGACTGAGGGCTTGTAGGCCTGTTGTAAGGGGCACAAACACATTGTCGCTGGACCAGACAGGACTGGCAAAAAGTGCTCTTCACTGACGAGTTGAAGTTTTGTCTCACCAGGGGTGATGGTCAGATTCGCGTCTATCGTCGAAGGAACGAGCGTTACACTGAGGCCTGTACCCTGGAGCGGAATCGATTTGAAGGTGGAGAGTCCGTCATGGTCTGGGGCGGTGTGTCACAGCATCGAACTGAGCTTGTTGTCATTGCAGGCAATCTCAACGCTGTGCGTTACAGGGAAGACATCCTCCTCCCTCATGTGGTACCCTTCCTGCAGGCTCACCCTGTCATGACGCTCCAGCATGACAATATCACCAGCCATACTGCTCGTTCTGTGCGTGATTTCCTGCAAGACAGCAATGTCAGTGTTCTGCCATGGCCAGTGAAGGGCCCGGATCTCAAGCCCATTAAGCACATCTGGAACCTGTTGGATCGGAGGGTGAGGGCTAGGGCCATTCCCCCCATAAATGGTGGGGTAACATCTCACAGCAAGAACTGGCAAATCTGGTGCAGTCCATGAGGAGGAGATGCACTGCAGTACTTAATGCAGCTGGTGGCCACACCAGATACTGACTATTACTTTTTATTTTTGTTCAGGGATACATTATTCAATTTCTGTTAGTCATATGTCTGTGGAACTTGTTCAGTTTGTCTCTCAGTTGTTGAATCTTTTTATGTTCCTACAAATATTTACACATGTAAAGTTTGCTGAAAATAAATGTAGTTGTCAGTGAGAGGACGTTTCTTTCTTTGCTGAGTTCATTATAACACCTCATAATATAGAGTACCCGGACCAGGAGTAGTCAGTCATTATATAATACTGCTGGCTGTGAGGTTTTAAAACACACTGTGTAGCCCATCAACCTCCTTTATACTACCCCCTGTCAGAGGAGGCTGGTGTGAGGAGCTATAGGAGGATGGGCTAATTGTAATGGCTAGAATAGAATAAATGGATCAGTATCAAACCCATCTAACACATGGAAACCACATGTCTGACTCTGTTCCATGTATTCCCAGCCAGCCATTACAATGAGCTGGTCCTTCTATAGCTGTCAGTACTTCTAGAAGTAGTGGGTGGAGGAGTCAAGCACAGAGAGCAGGGTAGTAGATACGTGGATAGTTTATTCCCAAAGCAACAGTGTCGGTCAATGCCACACACACGGGCGCTAAAAGACCCAGTCCAAAACAACAGGACCAAATGGTTCGGGAAAAAATAACATCCACAGAAATCACACACACCAAATAACAGAAAACAAGCCCGCACAAAAGCTGGCGGGCCTACTGGGTTTAAATAGCCCAAAACCAAAACCTAAACAACAAACAGGTGCAACTAATCAGACAACACTAAATGAAACAGAAAAGGGGATCAGTGGGAGCTAGTAGGCCGGCGACGACGAGCACGGCGCGAACAGGAAGAGGCACCATCTTCGGCGGGATTCGTGACAATAGCTCCTCCCACCAGCCTGTCAGAGGTTGGTGGATCATGATCCCAGAAGTGGATTCTCCTCAGATTAATCACCTGCTCTCCTATCTATCTACAACCATGGTGAAGTCTAGCAAACAGGGATTCATTATTAGGGTTGTGTTGGAGCTGTGGTGAGTCTGTGTGTGTGGTGCTCTGTAGTATGCAGCAGCCAGGTTGCACCATCAGAGGACTGAGTGATTTCCCTTCTGTGGGGCTCTGTGCCTGTTTGTTGACACACACGTGCTGAGGCTCAGGCTGAGCTCCACTAGGGACTCTCATCCCTCCTATTCAACCATCAGTCACCTCATTAATTACACACTGATTTCCCCTCACATTCACCACTCTGGCTCTCAGCAGCCAATAGAAAGGAAGAGCTTGAAGTGGTGGCTGCACTGTTTATCGTTCAGATGAAATACATTATTAACAACCAATGTTTAAAATCAAATCAAATCACATTTTATTGGTCACATACACATGTTTAGCAGATGTTATTGCGGGTGTAGCGAAATCATTGTGTTTCTAGCTCCAACAGTGCAGTAATATCTAACAATTCACAACAATACACACAATACACACAAACCTAAAAGAATGGAATTAAGCAATATATAAATACTAGGATGAGCAATGTCGAAGTGGCAGAGACAAAGAATAGAATACAGTATTTACATATGAGATGAGTAAAGCAAAAATATGTAAACATTATTAAAGTGACTAGTGTTCCATTATTAAACTGGTCAGTGATTTCAAATCTATGTATATAGGGCAGCAGCCTCTAAGGTGCAAGGTTACAAAACCGGGTGGAAGCTGCTTAGTGATGACTATTTAACAGTCTGATGGCCTTGAGGTAGAAGCTGTTTTTCAGTCTGTCTGTTCCAGCATTGATGCACCTGAACTGACCTCGCCTTCTGGATGATATCTTGGTGAACAGGCAGTGGCTTGGTGATTGTTGGCCTTCCTGTGAAATCGGGTGCTGTAGGTGTGCTGGAGGGCAGGTAGTTTGCCCCCGAGGATGCGTTGGGCAGACCGCACCACCCTCTGGAGAGCCCTGCGGAGGCAGGTGGTACAGTTTCCGTACCAGGCGGTGATACAGCCCGTCAGGATGCTTGTGCAGCTGTAAAAGTTTGAGGGTTTTATGTACCAAGCGACATTTTTTCTGCCTCCTGAGGTTGAAGTGGCGCTATTGCGCCTTCTTCACCACACTGTCTGTGTAGGTGAACAATTTCAGATCATCAATGATGTGTACACTGAGGAAGTTGAAGCTTTCCACCTGCTCCACTGCAGTCCCGACGATGTGGACAGGGGTGTGCTCCCTCTGCTGTTTCCTGAAGTCCACGATCAGCTCCTTTGTTTTGTCGACATTGAGTGTGAGGTTATTTTCCTGGCACCACTCTCAGGGCCCTCACCTCCTCCTTGTAGGCTGTCTCGTCATTGTTGGTAATCAGGCTGCTACTGCTGTGTCGTCTGCAAACTTGATGATTGAGTTGGAGGCGTGCGTGGTCACGCAGTCATGGGTGAACAGGGAGTACAGGAGGGAGCTGAGCACACACCATTGTGGGGCCCCTTTGTTGAGGATCAGTGAAGTGGAGGTGTGGTTTCCTGCCTTCAACACCTGGGGGCGGCTCGTCAGGAAGTCCAGGACTCAGTTGCGCAGGGTGGGGTTCAGACCCAGGGCCCCGAGCTTAATGATGAGCTTGCAGGGTACTATGGTGTTGAATGCTGAACTATAATCAATGAACAGCATTCTTACCTAGGTACTCCTCTTATCCTCTTATCCAAAAGTGATAGGGAAATGTGCAGGTTGATGGCGACTCCATCGTCTGTGGATCTATTGGGGCGGTAAGCAAATTGAAAGTGGGTCTATGGTGTCAGGTAAGATAGAGGTGATATGAACCTTAAAACCTCTTATGGATTTCTACAGATCGGTGTCCCACCTACGGGACAGTTGAGCTAACGGAGGCTAATGTGATTAGCATGACGTTGTAAGTAACAAGAACATTTCCCAGGACATAGACATATCTGATATTGGCAGAAAGCTTCAATTCAAAATTAATCTAACTGCACTGTCCAATTTACAGCAGATTTCACAGTGAAATAATACCATGCTATTGTTTGAGGAGAGTGCACATGTTCGAACTTGAAAAGTTATTAATAAAACAATTAGGCACATTTGGGCAGTCTTGAAACAACATTTTGAACATAAATGCAATGGTTCATTGGATCAGTCTAAAAAGTTACACACACACACACACACACACACACACACTGATGCCATCTAGTGGCCAACATCTCAATTGCACCTGGGCTGGAATAATACATTATGGCCTTGCCTTTCTCTTGCAATTCAAAGATGATGGTAAAAAAATGTATAAGCGGTTGCTTTTTTCATTGTATTACCTTTTACCATATTTAATGTGTTATATTCTCCTACATACCTTTCACATTTCCACAAACTTCAAAGTGTTTCCTTTCAAGTGGTATCAAGAATATGCATATCCTTGCTTCAGGGCCTGAGCTACAGGCAGTTAGATTTAGGTATGTCATTTTAGGCGAAAATGGAAGAAAGGGTCAGATCCTTAAGTGTAGCCTCTCAAAGCACTTCATGAAGACAGAAGTGAGTGCTTTGGGGAGATAGTCATTTAGTTCAGTTAACGTTGCTTTCTGCAGTAAAGGAACAATGGTGGAGAATTTGAAGCAAGTGGGGACAGCAGACTGGGATAAGGAGAGATTGAATATCTCCATGAACACTCCAGCCAGCTGGTCTGCGTATGTCTGAGGATGTAATCTATCTGTGTTGTCCGGTTTGCAATAGGCTTTAAGGCGAAAGCATACCATGCGATTGTCTAAGGAAGGTGTCCTATATCAACATATTTTTCAACCATCACAGGCTTCAAAAAATCACAAATAGCGATTAAATAAATCACTTACTTTTGAAGGTCTTCCTCTATTTGCAATCCCAGAGGTCCCAGCTACAACATGAATGTTCATTTTGTTAGATAAAATCCTTATTTATATACCAAAAAGTCTGTTTAATTGGCGCAATCGATTTCAGGAATCCACTCATTCAACATGCAGACAAAGGAGTCCAAAAAGCTACCGCTAAACTTCATCCAGAAAACAAGTCAAAACGACTTTTCTATTTAATCCTCAGGTACTCTAAAATGTAAATAAACTATAATATTTCATACGGAAAGTAGTATGTTCAATAGGAAAGCAAAATTAGTAAGCGCACACCCTTTCCCTCGCTCTCCGAAAGATTGATATTGTTCTGGTGGTGTCCTAACCAAAACTCAAAATTCTTCCTAGTTTTTCAAAAAACAACCAAAACTCCAAATTCTTCCTAGTTTTTAAAAAAACAACCAAAACTCTAAATTCTTGTTTGTTTTTTCCAAAAAACAAGCCTGAAACCTTGAATAAAGACTGTTGACATCTAGTGGAAGCCATAGGAATTGCAATCTGGGATATGGATTTACATGGGAACAATAGGTTTCCACTAGAAAAAAAAGAAAGATTCCGGTTGGTTTTTCTTCGGATTTAAGCTTGCCAAATCAATTATTTTATAGTCTCAGACGTTATTTGAACAGGATTCGAGGTTTCCAGTTTGTATAAAGTCCAGTGAAGTTTTTTGAGACCCTTCGTGGTATCTGCTTTTGGGGGAATATACACGGCTGTGACTATGACCGAAGAGAATTCTCTTGGGAGGTAATACGGTCTGCATTTGATTGTGAGGTATTCTAGGTCGGGGGAACAAATTGACTTGAGTTCTGTATGTCATCACAAGCACAACATGAGTAGTTAAACATAAAATAAACACCCACGCCATTCTTCTTCCCAGAGAGTTCTTTATTCCTGTCTGCTATACTGAGAACCCAGCTGGCTGTATGGACAAAGACAATATATCCCGAGAGCCATATTTCCATTAAACAGAGTATGTTACAATCCCTGACGTGTCTCTGGAAGGAGATTCTCGCCCTGAGCTTATCTACTTTATTATCCAAAGACTGAACATTAGCAAGTAATATACTCGGAAGTGGTGGATGGTGTGCGCGCCTCCTTAGTCGGACTAGAAGTCCACTCCGAATACTTCTTCTCCGCCGGCGGGGTTTTGGATCAGCCTCTGGAATCAGTTCAATTGCCCTGGGAGGTATGATCAAAGCATCCAATTCAGAAAAGTTGTTTTCTCAGTCGTAATGCTGATGAGTTACCGCCACTCTGATATCCAAATGTTACTTCTGGCTGCATGTAATAACACAACAAAATCCTAGGCTAATAATGTGAGAAATAAAACACACAAAAAAATAAATACGACCATGTTGCATGGGAGCTAGAAGCAGAGCTGCCACGTCTGTCGGCGCCATCTTATATCACGTTTGCACAGCAAGCTGCCTTCATCAGGGATTTTAACCAACGATTTATTTTCTCATAAGCATCTCAGCACCATACCTCTGTTGGAATGGGCTCACCTAGCGAAGGGGTAATTATTCCCACACATATTGGACCAACTGAAGTAGGCCCCATGCATTGATGACATATTGGACCAACTGAAGTAGGCCCCATGCATTGATGACACATTGGACCAACTGAAGTAGGCCCCATGCATTGATGACATATTGGACCAACTGAAGTAGGCCCCATACATTGATGACATATTGGACCAACTGAAGTAGGCCCCATGCATTGATGACATATTGGACCAACTGAAGTAGGCCCCATGCATTGATGACACATTGGACCAACTGAAGTAGGCCCCATGCATTGATGACATATTGGACCAACTGAAGTAGGCCCCATGCATTGATGACACATTGGACCAACTGAAGTAGGCCCCATGCATTGATGACATATTGGACCAACTGAAGTAGGCCCCATGCATTGATGACACATTGGACCAACTGAAGTAGGCCCCATGCATTGATGACATATTGGACCAACTGAAGTAGGCCCCATGCATTGATGACATATTGGACCAACTGAAGTAGGCCCCATGCATTGATGACATATTGGACCAACTGAAGTAGGCCCCATGCATGATGATTGACCAACTGACAGGCCCCGTGCATTGATGACATATTGGACTAACTGAAGTAGGCCCTGTGCATTGATGACATATTGGACCAACTGAAGTAGGCCCCGTGCATTGATGACACATTGGACCAACTGAAGTAGACCCCGTGCATTGATGACACATTGGACCAACTGAAGTAGGCCCCATGCATTGATGACATATTGGACCAACTGAAGTAGGCCCCATGCATTGATGACACATTGGTGTTCATACTCAACATTCAGGGAGAAACAATTAAAATATCAATGTAGGCGCAGCCACAATTGTCAAATATTGACGTCATGTCGGGCACCCCAAGAACTGTGGGGCACCCCGAAGAGATGTTTGGCACCCCCAACAGATGTATGTCACCCCCAGGAGATGTTTGCCACCCCAACAGATGTTGGTCAGCCCCAAGAGATGTTGGTCACCCCCAAGAGATGTTGGTCACCCCCAAGAGATGTTTTGCACCTCCAAGAGATGTTTGTCACCTCAACAGATGTTTGTCACCCCAACAGATGTTGGTCACCCCCAAGAGCCTGACATCCAGTTACAAATCATATAGTGCCAAATGCTGCTCTGTTACTTCTTGATGTCTTGTTTAGATTTTTTTTTTGTGTGTGTGTGTGTATTGTATTGTATTTGAGAGACATTCTACTGCCCTGTTGGAGCTGGTAACATAAGACATTCTACTGCCCTGTTATAGCTGGTAACATAAGACATTCTACTGCCCTGTTGGAGCTGATAACATAAGACATTCTACTGCCCTGTTGGAGCTGGTAACATAAGACATTCTACTGCCCTGTTGGAGCTGGTAACATAAGACATTCTACTGCCCTGTTATAGCTGGTAACATAAGACATTCTACTGCCCTGTTGGAGCTGATAACATAAGACATTCTACTGCCCTGTTGGAGCTGATAACATAAGACATTCTACTGCCCTGTTGGAGCTGGTAACATAAGACATTCTACTGCCCTGTTGGAGCTGGTAACATAAGACATTATACTGCCCTGTTGGAGCTGGTAACATAAGACATTCTACTGCCCTGTTGGAGCTGGTAACATAAGACATTCTACTGCTCTGTTGGAGCTGGTAACATAAGACATTCTACTGCCCTGTTGGAGCTGGTAACATAAGACATTCTACTGCCCTGTTGGAGCTGGTAACACAAGACATTCTCTGCCCTGTTGGAGCTGATAACATAAGACATTTTACTGCCCTGTTGGAGCTGGTAACATAAGACATTCTACTGCCCTGTTGGAGCTGGTAACATAAGATATTCTACTGCCCTGTTGGAGCTGGTAACATAAGACATTCTACTGCCCTGTTGGAGCTGGTAACACAAGACATTCTCTGCCCTGTTGGAGCTGATAACATAAGACATTCTACTGCCCTGTTGGAGCTGGTAACATAAGACATTCTACTGCCCTGTTGGAGCTGGTAACATAAGACATTCTACTGCCCTGTTGGAGCTGGTAACACAAGACATTCTACTGCCCTGTTGGAGCTGATAACATAAGACATTCTACTGCCCTGTTGGAGCTGGTAACATAAGACATTCTACTGCCCTGTTGGAGCTGGTAACATAAGACATTCTACTGCCCTGTTGGAGCTGATAACATAAGACATTCTACTGCCCTGTTGGAGCTGGTAACATAAGACATTCTACTGCCCTGTTGGAGCTGATAACATAAGACATTCTACTGCCCTGTTGGAGCTGGTAACATAAGACATTCTACTGCCCTGTTGGAGCTGGTAACATAAGACATTCTACTGCCCTGTTGAAGCTGGTAACATAAGACATTCTACTGCCCTGTTGGAGCTGGTAACATAAGACATTCTACTGCCCTTTTGGAGCTGGTAACATAAGACATTCTACTGCCCTGTTGGAGCTGGTAACATAAGATATTCTACTGCCCTGTTGGAGCTGGTAACATAAGACATTCTACTGCCCTGTTGGAGCTGATAACATAAGACATTCTACTGCCCTGTTGGAGCTGGTAACATAAGACATTCTACTGCCCTGTTGAAGCTGGTAACATAAGACATTCTACTGCCCTGTTGAAGCTGGTAACATAAGACATTCTACTGCTCTGTTGGAGCTGGTAACATAAGACATTCTACTGCCCTGTTGGAGCTGGTAACACAAGACATTCTACTGCCCTGTTGGAGCTGGTAACATAAGCATTTCACTGTACCTGCTTTTACACCTGCAAATCTGTGTACGCAACCAATAAACTTTGATTTGATTTGCTAGAGTATTAGACAGAGCTTCAAGTTTGTTTATGCATCATATACTGTACATCTGATGTACAAGCAGTACACAGTGTAATGAAATGCTTACCTGCAAGGTTCCCCTTGCAACAACAATAGGAAAAGTAATTAAGTGAATAAAAGAGTACAATAAAATGAAAGGTTCTATGAATAAAAATAGGATCAAAATGTGGCTAATATAATACAAGGCTACACTCAAACGTATTGATGTAGGATACGTGCCGGGGGATTGAGCAATAATAAATAGACATTGGGCAGTAATAATAAAAACATGTGTTTTGCTGGTAATGTTTTAATTGTTCTCCCTGTGGTGGTTGGGTGTAACTAATTATACTGTTATGTTTTCTGTGGTATTTACAGTACACCACGGTAAAGGTCTCATTGTTCACATTTATTTTTTTCTGATATGTTGTTCACCTTAACAGAAAGGGTAGCAGCTATTCCCGCAGGGTCACTGTGTGGACGAGTCACAAACAAGAGGAAATGAGAAAAATCACTTCTTTATTTCCACCAAGGATATTCATAGACTGTCAGACAACTAACTGTAAGTCTCAACCTTGTAACACAGAAATGTGTTTCTCCATCTTTTCAAACAGAATTTCAATCGATGACTAGACAACGTTTACACAATGGTAGTCCTTAATTATAAGCCATCAGATACAGGCCTAATCTTCAATTAAAAGTGATATTGTAGACTTATGACGGTTCCTTTTGCTTGCCTTCATTCAGTCATTGTGTTTCTTTATGTACAGCCCTGTCTCTCCTGGCAAAGCTTATCCACCCGATCATTCCTGTTGGTGTCCAACGAAGGCCGGCACACCTACTCTTAAGTTTGTCTGCATCCTAAATGGCACGCTATCCCCTTTAGAGGGCATTACTTCTGACCACGGCCCGGAGGGCTTCTCTGGTCAAACGTAGTGCATTGTATAGAGACAAAGGATGTCATTTGGGATGCAGCCTGTACAGAGCACCACATGCCTAGTTCTCAGGGTGCTGGCATTGTTGCTGCCTCCATACTTGGCAAGCCTTCTTCCTGTCTGCTTGAAAGTCTTCATTCAGTTCTCCTCTGGCGTGGGGCCAGAGATCTGCCGTGCTCCACAAACTTGTGAAGAGAGTAATGGGCAACAGATCTGAATTTAACTTTACAACCCAGAGAGTTAGGCGTATTTGTCTCAGGGAGACATTAGCCCCGCAGAGAGATACAAGTCACACAGACAAACAGCTAGTGCAGCTGCCTTCTTCACAACCCCACTACACACAAGGGTATTTATCTGAGAGCTCAAATTGTTTTCAAGAACTTGAAGCAGTTTGAAACAAAGAGGAGTGGGGGGGACCTAAAATCAAGCCCCTGCTTGACTAAAGCACACAGTATCTGGACTGTGCTTTCAGACAATAGGGTTAGACTGCTGGACCATTATCATGAAGTGTTAGTGCACCAACGGAAATTGCTGTTCTCTGCCTCTCTGCTTGAATTGGACCAATTGACTTGTGAATCAATGGGGTAGTTTGCCTCAATTCCATGGCTTACTTCCTATATTTGGGCTATAATTTTTCTTGCTCTGTAGCTGCCTTATTGATGGTGCAATATTCACTCCATCTAGTTTACCACGTTGAAATGAATTTTACCCAGAGGGAATGGAAGATCCTAGTGGTTCTGTAAATTAAAGTAAAGTATTCACTAAACATGCATCAAATGGTTAATCAGTGAGTATGGAACTCTTCACGAGGTGAGGTTGACCCCAAACAAGACAGATTGGACACAAGCACATGGGCCAAGCTCAAACCCCAACAGTCTTAGAGAGGGGCCAAGCTTACACCCCAACAGACTTAGAGGGGGGCCAAGCTTACACCCCAACAGTCTTAGAGAGGGGCCAAGCTTACACCCCAACAGTCTTAGAGGGGGGCCAAGCTTACACCCCAACAGTCTTAGAGGGGGTCCAAGCTTACACCCCAACAGACTTTAGAGGGGGCCAAGCTTACACCCCAACAGTCTTAGAGGGGGGGCCAAGCTTACACCCCAACAGTCTTAGAGGGGGCCAAGCTTACACCCCAACAGACTTAGAGGGGGCCAAGCTTACACCCCAACAGTCTTAGAGGGGGCCAAGCTTACACCCCAACAGTCTTAGAGGGGGGCCAAGCTTACACCCCAACAGTCTTAGAGAGGGGCCAAGCTTACACCCCAACAGTCTTAGAGGGGGGCCAAGCTTACACCCCAACAGTCTTAGAGGGGGGCCAAGCTTTCACCCCAACAGTCTTATAGGGGGCCAAGCTTACACCCCAACAGTCTTAAAGGGGGCCAAGCTTTCACCCCAACAGTCTTAGAGGAAATAATATAACTATTATATCACGCAGAAGTCCCTCAAGGTTAATAGTGTAGTGGAGGGTACACGCAGGTATACACGCTTATTTCAGTGGGCATTGAGTTTGCCAACTTCTTCATCCCACTGATACATATCAAAGTAGGGTTGAGGAGGTATACACAGTATTAATTAGGCTGATGGAACAGATCTGTGTGTTTAGCTTAAAATGTTGATCAACTATTATTTCTTCACATTTTAGGAACAGCAACGTACACACGTCAGCAGGCCTACGTGTGAATGTTCCAAAATGCAATTTGTGGGAAAACACCATTCTAAACTGCACACATGCAATCGGGTTCATGGACAGAGATGGAATTATATGTTAGAAAGAGGGGAGATCTAAAGATGCAACAACTATCATGGGAAGCTAATATGACGAGGATAATGCCTTTGGCTGATAGAAAATGAAAGAAAGTTTAAATAAAAATCAATAGAACAGGAGAAAGCATATGAAGAAAATATCATACAAATAATTCCCTCTACGTTTCTGTGGTAGGATTTTGGCTATATGCTACTTTGAAGCAAGGTAAAACATGCAGGTTTCAAACAATTAAGGAACAGGAAAAATGGTGGTAGAGATGGTAGTGATAAACCTTCTTTTGGTAGAAAAGGCTTTTTTATTACCTTCTCTATTAAATTTACCTAGCTACAGGAGCCTAACCATCTTCAGGTAGATGGAAAGGCTTCCGTCTACCCTTCTCTATTAAATGTTAACTAGCTACAGTAGCCTAACCATCTTCTGGTAGATGGAAAGACTTCCTTATACCCTTCTCTATTAAATGTTAACTAGCTACAGTAGCCTAACCATCTTCTTCTGGTAGATGGAAAGGCTTCCTTATAACATTGGACATTCTCTATTAAATGTTAACTAGCTACAGTAGCCTAACCATCTTCTGGTAGATGGAAAGACTTCCTTATTACCTTCTCTATTAAATGTTACCTAGCTACAGGAGCCTAACCATCTTCTGGTAGATGGAAAGGCTTCCGTCTACCCTTCTCTATTAAATGTTAACTAGCTACAGTAGCCTAACCATCTTCTGGTAGATGGAAAGACTTCCTTATAACCTTCTCTATTAAATGTTAACTAGCTACAGTAGCCTAACCATCTTCTGGTAGATGGAAAGGCTTCCTTATAACCTTCTCTATTAAATGTTAACTAGCTACAGGAGCCTAACCATCTTCTGGTAGATGGAAAGACTTCCTTATACCTTCTCTATTAAATGTTACCTAGCTACAGTAGCCTAACCATCTTCTGGTAGATGGAAAGGCTTCCTTATACCCGTCTCTATTAAATGTTAACTAGCTACAGTAGCCTAACCATCTTCTGGTAGATGGAAAGGCTTCCTTATACCCGTCTCTATTAAATGTTAACTAGCTACAGTAGCCTAACCATCATCTTCTGGTAAATGGAAAGACTTCCTTATAACCTTCTCTATTAAATGTTAACCTAGCTACAGTAGCCTAACCATCATCTCTGGTAGATGGAAAGACTTCCTTATAACCTTCTCTAGTAAATGTTAACTAGCTACAGTAGCCTAACCATCTTCTGGTAGATGGAAAGACTTCCTTATAAATTCTATTAAATGTTAACTAGCTACAGTAGCCTAACCATCTTCTGGTAGATGGAAAGGCTTCCTTATACCCGTCTCTATTAAATGTTAACTCGCTACAGTAGCCTAACCATCTTCTGGTAGACGGAAACGCTTCCTTATAACCTTCTCTAGTAAATGTTAACTAGCTACAGTAGCCTAACCATCATCTTCTGTTAGATGGAAAGACTTCCTTATAACCTTCTCTATTAAATGTTAACTAGCTACAAATCACCTGTCAGTGATATCATGATGATTATCTGCATCCAGTGGCCATTTCTTTTGTAAACTCCATCTGATGTGTTACAGACACACCGCTCCTCAAACAGTAGTGATATGTACCTGCTCACTTCAATAAAAGGGAAACTACTCTCAAAAATCAAAATGTCTTAGATTTTTTCCCAGACCTCAAAAGTGGTCTCTTGGTGTGGTTTAAGCATGGTTATAGACTGAGAACTGATATTTGTTTTGTTTTGAGAATGAACATCTGAAACGTGTGAATTTCTGACTCAGTTTATCTGTTTCAATAGTAGACCTACTATTAGACTACTGCACAGTACAGCTTGAGTTGGCCTGACTAGGAAACACCGATGTGGGATTTTTCATTTTAGGTCATTCACACTCTTAGGGGGAAAAGGGTTCCAAAAGGGTTCTTCAGCTGTCCTCATAGGATAACCCATTTTGGTTCCAGATAAACCCCTTTTTGGTTCCAAGTAAAACCATTTTGGGTTCCATGTTGAACCCTCTGTGTAAAGGGTTACACATGAAACTCAAAACGGTTCTATTTGGAACCAAAAGGGTGGTCCCGTGGTCCCGTTGGTAGAGTGCGCTACTTGTAATGCCAGGGTTGTGGGTTCAATTCCTATGGGGGACCAGTATGAAATTTAAACAAGTATGAAAATGTATGCATAAATAGCTCTGGATAAGAGTCTCTGCTAAATGACTACAATGTTAAATATATGTGGAACCAGCAAGGGTTCTCCTATGGGAACAGCTGAAGAACCCTTTTAGGTTCTAGATAGCACCTTTTTTCTAAGAGTGTATGTCACTATTTCTCATAGAATTGTTCACACAGGGCGCCTTTCCTTCGCCGGGTGGGCCGGTTGGAAATAAGGTCTATCCAGAGTATATCCACTTCTCCAGGCACCACTACACCACTGCTCAGTGTGCACGAGTATATCCACTTCTCCAGGAACCACTACACCCCTGCTCAGGGTGCATGAGTATATCCACTTCTCCAGGCACCACTGCACCCCTGCTCAGTGTGCACGAGTATATCCACTTCTCCAGGCACCACTGCACCCCTGCTCAGTGTGCACGAGTATATCCACTTCTCCAGGCACCACTACACCCCTGCTCAGTGTGCACGAGTATATCCACTTCTCCAGGCACCACTGCACCCCTGCTCAGGGTGCACGAGTATATCCACTTCTCCAGGCACCACTACACCCCTGCTCAGTGTGCACAAGTATATCCACTTCTCCAGGCACCACTGCACCCCTGCTCAGGGTGCACGAGTATATCCACTTCTCCAGGCACCACTACACCCCTGCTCAGGGTGCACAAGTATATCCACTTCTCCAGGCACCACTACACCCCTGCTCAGTGTGCACAAGTATATCCACTTCTCCAGGCACCACTGCACCCCTGCTCAGGGTGCACGAGTATATCCACTTCTCCAGGCACCACTACACCCCTGCTCAGGGTGCACAAGTATATCCACTTCTCCAGGCACCACTGCACCCCTGCTCAGGGTGCAAGAGTATATCCACTTCTCCAGGCACCACTGCACCCCTGCTCAGGGTGCACGAGTATATCCACTTCTCCAGGCACCACTGCACCCCTGCTCAGGGTGCACAGTATATCCACTTCTCCAGGCACCACTGCACCCCTGCTCAGGGTGCATGAGTATATCCACTTCTCCAGGCACCACTGCACCCCTGCTCAGGGTGCAAGAGTATATCCACTTCTCCAGGCACCACTGCACCCCTGCTCAGGGTGCACGAGTATATCCACTTCACCAGGCACCACTACACCCCTGCTCAGGGTGCACGAGTATATCCACTTCTCCAGGCACCACTGCACCCCTGCTCAGGGTGCACGAGTATATCCACTTCTCCAGGCACCACTGCACCCCTGCTCAGGGTGCACGAGTATATCCACTTCTCCAGGCACCACTGCACCCCTTCTCAGGGTGCACGAGTATATTATGACAGAGCTCACTGAAATGATGCAGTACAAACAACGGCATTGTTAGTGGATCCCATTTCCAAGACCCTTATCTTTTCCTGCAATAGTTCAATAAGAGTTGAACACTCCATCTAGTGGTTTGTGTATCATAAAATATCCTTATCAGGAAAGTGAAAGTGCCAGTGGAACTGCTTGATCAATTCATGTATTGTTTTACGAGTGAATATTCAAATCACTGACTAATTGAATATTTACACTTTATAAAAACGACTGAAATAATTTACCTTACCCAATATGTCCTCAAACATTTTTTCTAAATAAAAATGTATCTTGATTTTAACAGGCAGGTCAATTAACAAGACATTGTTATTTAAACAATGGCGGCCTGGGTATCACAATAACACATCATATTAAGGAAGGCATTTTCAGGATAAAAATATATTTCATAATCTCTCATGACATCATGATATTGTGATTTTCCAACACCAGATAAAATCATTTCAGAACCAAGAGAGAGCAGAGAGAAAGAGAGTGGAAGAGCAAGGATAGAGAGAGAGAGAGCAGAGAGAAAGAGAGCGGGAGAGCAGAATAGAGGAAGAGAGAGAACAGAGAGAAAGAGAGCGGGAGAGCAGGATAGAGGGAGAGAGAGCCGAGAGAGAGCCGAGAGAGAGCAGAGAGAGAGCAGAGAGAGAGCAGAGAGAAAGAGAGCGGGAGAGCAGGATAGAGGGAGAGAGAGAGCAGAGAGAGCGGGAGAGCAGGATAGAGGGAGAGAGGAGAGAGAGAGAGCAGAGAGAAAGAGAGCGGGAGAGCAGGATAGAGGGAGAGAGAGCAGAGAGAAAGAGAGCGGGAGAGCAGGATAGAGGGAGAGAGAGAGCAGAGAGAAAGAGAGCGGGAGAGCAGGATAGAGGGAGAGAGAGAGCAGAGAGAAAGAGAGCGGGAGAGCAGGATAGAGGGAGAGAGAGAGCAGAGAGAAAGAGAGCGGGAGAGCAGGATAGACGGAGAGAGAGAGAGCAGAGAGAAAGAGAGCGGGAGAGCAGGATAGAGGGAGAGAGAGAGCAGAGAGAAAGAGAGCGGGAGAGCAGGATAGAGGGAGAGAGAGAGCAGAGAGAAAGAGAGCGGGAGAGCAGGATAAAAGAGGAGAGAGCAGAGCAGAGAGATAGAGGGAGAGAGAGAGAGAGAGCAGGAGAGCAGGATAGAGGGAGAGAGAGCAGAGAGAAAGAGAGCGGGAGAGCAGGATAGAGGGAGAGAGAGAGAGAGAAAGAGAGAGCGGGAGAGCAGGATAGAGGGAGAGAGAGAGCAGAGAGAAAGAGAGCGGGAGAGCAGGATAGAGAGAGAGGGAGAGCAGAGAGAGAGCGGGAGAGCAGGATAGAGGGAGAGAGAGAGCAGAGAGAAAGAGAGCGGGAGAGCAGGATAGAGGGAGAGAGAGCAGAGAGAAAGAGAGCGGGAGAGCAGGATAGAGGGAGAGAGAGAGCAGAGAGAAAGAGAGCGGGAGAGCAGGATAGACGGAGAGAGAGAGAGCAGAGAGAAAGAGAGCGGGAGAGCAGGATAGAGGGAGAGAGAGAGCAGAGAGAAAGAGAGCGGGAGAGCAGGATAGAGGGAGAGAGAGAGCAGAGAGAAAGAGAGCGGGAGAGCAGGATAAAAAGAGAGAGAGAGCAGAGCGAAAGAGAGCGGGATAGAGGGAGAGAGAGAGCAGAGAGAAAGAGAGCGGGAGAGCAGGATAGAGGGAGAGAGAGAGCAGAGAGAAAGAGAGCGGGAGAGCAGGATAGAGGGAGAGAGAGAGCAGAGAGAAAGAGAGCGGGAGAGCAGGATAGAGGGAGAGAGAGAGCAGAGAGAAAGAGAGCGGGAGAGCAGGATAGAGAGAGAGAGGAGAGCAGAGAGAAAGAGAGCGGGAGAGCAGGATAGAGGGAGAGAGAGCATAGAGAAAGAGAGCAGGATAGAGGGAGAGAGAGAACAGAGAGAAAGAGAGCGGGAGAGCAGGATAGAGGGAGAGAGAGAGCAGAGAGAAAGAGAGCGGGAGAGCAGGATAGAGGGAGAGAGAGAGCAAGAGAAAGAGAGCGTGAGAGCAGGATAGAGGGAGAGAGAGAGCAGAGAGAAAGAGAGCGGGAGAGCAGGATAGAGGGAGAAAGAGAGCAGAGAGAAAGAGAGAGAGAGAGAGCAGGACAGAGGGAGAGAGAGAGCAGAGAGAAAGAGAGAGAGAGAGCAGGATAGAGGGAGAGAGAGAGTGAATGATTCTCATATAATACAGTATTTTGCCAGTTTTTTTTTACCCTTTTCTACCCATCAGTGTTAGTTTATAGCGGCTGCTGAAACGTGATGTATTTCTGCCAGCAGGAAGCGATTTCCCCTTCGCTCTGCATTGCATAACTATTTCTCTCTCTTTCTCTGGTCGATATCTCCACACAGTAGCAAAACAACCAGACATCCAACAAGGACCTCCTCCACCCACCACCCCCACCCTCCGGTATTATTTTCCTGCACGGTTCTATTTTGGCTGTGATATATGAAGATCTAGGGCTGGCTCCCAAATGGCACCCTTTTCCCTATATAGTGCTTTGCGCCCTGGTCATAATTAGTGCACTATAAAGGGGAATATAGTGTCCTTTGGGACGCAACGTTGTAGCACTTGGGAGGTGTGAGAAGCATGCTAATGAAGGATATATTTATTATTATGAGACGGGAAAAAGTGAGTTATTTCTCAGCATTTCTTTTCCCCTCTGGCTGTCTGCCTGTAGCAGCTGTTGTAATCATTTCCCAAATAGGCTGTTCTGGGTTCAGTTTTTCATTTGCCAGTTAGTGTATCAGAAGATAGGAAGGAGTCCATCTTGAGGTAGAGTAAACTCATCACAGGTTCGAAACATGCTGCTAAGAGTCATTCACAGTTTGCCTTTAGCCAAACCCCGTTGATACACAACACAGACAGGAGACTTACAACCATCAGCCTAAGAACATAATCATGGCTTTGATCTCAAATCACAAGGTGAGTTGAAGGTGTTGAATCACATTTTTCTTGACCAAAGTCAGATTGGTCTATAAATATCAGTTACCCAACACTTAAAATTTCATATCAAAATAATCATATCAATCAACATGAAAGATAGATCATTTTAAACCTGACAGCCTAGCCGTTTTTTTACAAATGTAGTGAATTATTGTGTAGATATTCAAGATATTATAGTATCTTACTGATTGAGCCTCCATTGTGTCCCTATATATATATATATATATATATATATGTCCCTATATGTCCCTATATGTCCCTATATATATATATATTTATATATTTATATTTATATATATATTTATATATTGTAATTCAGTTTGTCCCATGTATCGTCATCAAGTCCTCAGAGAAGCCATTTATTAGGCCATAGTACAGACAAAACTAGGTCTTTGTCTCAAGTGGCACCCTATTCCCTACATAGTGCACTACTTTTGACCAGGGCACATATGGCACTGGTCAAAAGTAGTGCACTTACATAGGGAATATAGTGCCATTTGGGACTCACGACAAAGGCCCAACTGTAAACGAGGGGTTCCCCACATGTAAAAGGACTATCAGAAAAGGTGACATAATGAAGTCCCTATGGAGATATAACTGATGGTCTGCCCTTTTCCTGACACATTACTGAGTCCCAGTGCATCCCAAATGGTATCCTATTCCCTATTTAGTGCACAGGGCCCATACAGCTCTGATCTAAAGTAGTGTGCACTATAGGATGCCATTTGGGATGAATCCACAGCGTCTACTTACTTAGTAAGGACTAAAAATGGTCTTGCATTTCTCCCCGACTGCCTGCCTGCCAAATGATAGAAATCTACATTGAGTTATTTATGGGGATTTGTATTGTAGACCCTCAGCCTTGTACAACTGATCTGTGATTCTACTGTATGGCTCAGGCAGCCCCAGGCTGTCCCCAATGGCACCCTATTCCCTACGTAGTGCGCTACTTTTGATTAGAGCCCAGGGAATAGGGTGCCATTTCAGACGCAGTCATAGTCTCAGTGCCACACAGCCACAGGGCCACAGCACCCCCTGGCCTTGTATTGTATGTAGGCTCTAGAAATCAACCAAGTTCATTACTAGTCTCTTTCTAATCCGAGTGTGGAAATCTCCTCACTCATCTTTAGTATATAGGGCCAAAACGTCCTAGCAGTCCCTTTACGGGTCGGAATTTTAAATATACTTACTCTACCTGTTGTCCACTGATTTAAACCTCCTCTACCTGTTGTCCACTGATTTAAACCTCCTCTACCTGTTGTCCAGTGATTCAAACTTACTCTACCTGTTGTCCACTGATTTAAACCTCCTCTACCTGGTGTCCACTGATTTAAACCTCCTCTACCTGTTGTCCAGTGATTCAAACTTACTCTACCTGTTGTCCACTGATTTAAACCTCCTCTACCTGGTGTCCACTGATTTAAACCTCCTCTACCTGGTGTCCAGTGATTCAAACTTACTCTACCTGTTGTCCACTGATTTAAACCTCCTCTACCTGTTGTCCACTGATTTAAACTTACTCTACCTGTTGTCCACTGATTTAAACTTACTCTACCTGTTGTCCACTGATTTAAACCTCCTCTACCTGTTGTCCACTGATTTAAACCTCCTCTACCTGTTGTCCACTGATTTAAACCTCCTCTACCTGTTGTCCAGTGATTTAAACCTCCTCTACCTGTTGTCCACTGATTTAAACCTCCTCTACCTGTTGTCCAGTGATTTAAACCTCCTCTACCTGTTGTCCAGTGATTTAAACCTCCTCTACCTGTTGTCCAGTGATTTAAACCTCCTCTACCTGTTGTCCACTGATTTAAACCTCCTCTACCTGTTGTCCACTGATTTAAACTTACTCTACCTGTTGTCCACTGATTTAAACCTCCTCTACCTGTTGTCCACTGATTTAAACCTCCTTACCTGTTGTCCACTGATTTAAACCTCCTCTACCTGTTGTCCACTGATTTAAACCTCCTCTACCTGTTGTCCACTGATTTAAACCTCACCTTCAAAAACCTCCTGTCCTGTTGTCCACTGATTTAAACATGGCTCATACCTGTTGTCCACTGATTTAAACTCCTCTACCTGTTGTCCACTGATTTAAACTTACTCTACCTGTTGTCCACTGATTTAAACTTACTCTACCTGTCTGATTTAAACCTATGCAGTCACTGATTTAAACCTCATACTAACTGTTGTCCACTGATTTAATACCTACATTTACTACCTGTTGTCCATGATTTAAACCTCCTCTACCTGTTGTCCACTGATTTAAACCTACATACTAACTGATGTCCACTGATTTAAACATACATACTACCTGTTGTCCATGATTTAAACATACTCTACCTGATGTCCATGATTTAAACCTCCATACTACCTGAAGTCCATGCATTCAAACATACATCTAACCTGATGTCCATGATTCAAACATACATACCTGGTGTCCACTGATTTAAACCTCCTCTACCTGCCAGGCAAACCTACTCTACCTGTTGTCCACTGATTTAAACCTCCTCTACCTGTCAATTTAAACATACTACCTGATGTCCAGTGATTTAAACCTCCTCTACCTGTAATACATACATACTACCTGAAGTCCATGCATTTAAACATACTACTAACTGATGTATATGCAGTCAATACATACCTACTAACTGATGTATATTCTGCCTGGCAACTTTGACATACATATACTAGAAAGTCTATGCAGTCAATACATACATACTAACTGTGTGTACATGCATGTCAATCACATACATGCACTAACTGATGTACATGCAGTCAATACATACATACTAACTGATGTATATGCAGTCAATACATACGTACTAACTGATGTACATGCAGTCAATACATACATACTAACTAAAGTATATGCAGTCAATACATACATACTAACTGATGTATATGCAGTCAATACATACATACTAACTGATGTATATGCAGTCAATACATACATACTAACTGATGTACATGCAGTCAATACATACATACTAACTGATGTATATGCAGGCGATACATACATACTAACTGATGTATATGCAGTCAATACATACATACTAACTGATGTACATGCAGTCAATACATACATACTAACTGATGTGCATGCAGTCAATACATACATACTAACTGATGTATATGCAGTCAATACATACATACTAACTGATGTATATGCAGTCAATACATACATACTAACTGATGTATATGCAGTCAATACATACATACTAACTGATGTATATGCAGTCAATACATACATACTAACTGAAGTACATGCAGTCAATACATACATACTAACTGATGTATATGCAGTCAATACATACGTACTAACTGATGTACATGCAGTCAATACATACATACTAACTAAAGTATATGCAGTCAATACATACATACTAACTGATGTATATGCAGTCAATACATACATACTAACTGATGTATATGCAGTCAATACATACATACTAACTGATGTACATGCAGTCAATACATACATACTAACTGATGTATATGCAGGCGATACATACATACTAACTGATGTATATGCAGTCAATACATACATACTAACTGATGTACATGCAGTCAATACATACATACTAACTGATGTATATGCAGTCAATACATACATACTAACTGATGTATATGCAGTCAATACATACATACTAACTGAAGTACATGCAGTCAATACATACATACTAACTGATGTATATGCAGTCAATACATACATACTAACTGATGTATATGCAGTCAATACATACATACTAACTGATGTGCATGCAGTAATACATACATACTAACTGATGTGCATGCAGTCAATACATACATACTAACTGATGTATATGCAGTCAATACATACATACTAACTGATGTATATGCAGTCAATACATACATACAACTGATGTATATGCAGTCAATACATACATACTAACTGATGTACATGCAGTCAATACATACATACTAACTGATGTATATGCAGTCAATACATACATACTAACTGATGTATATGCAGTCAATACATACATACTAACTGATGTATATGCAGTCAATACATACATACAACTGATGTACATGCAGTCGATACATACATACTAACTGATGTATATGCAGTCAATACATACATACTAACTGATGTATATGCAGTCAATACATACATACTAACTGATGTATATGCAGTCAATACATACATACTAACTGATGTATATGCAGTCAATACATACATACTAACTGATACTGTACATGCAGGCGATACATACATACTAACTGATGTATATGATGTACACATTCCTAAATTCACAATTTTGTTAGTTTAGCACCTGTTCATCTAAACAGCTGATGATGAGGTCGGCTAATGTTAGCTCGCTAGCAAGCACAATCTGATACATTAGTTTACCTTCTTCATCGTGAATGTTCCCTTCTGTTATTTCCTTCGGCACCCGTACGTCTTAAACTGTCTGTTTTCATATAGTTATATCAAACTTATAGCAAACCAACTGAATTTGCACCTTTACATTTTTATTTACCCAAATGTTATTTTATATGGCAACTTCCTGACCTGTCATCTAGATCTGATGCTGCTAGCGGCTATATCCAATATGGCCGCCAGCTGATTATGACCAAATCAAAAACAGACATGTGTTTCGATATAACGTGTTATGATCTCGTTGAGTAAACATCCAGAAGATGAGTGCTGAGACTCTTTTAGCATATCTCTGCAAGGTTTGGTAAATACAGCCCCCAGGATATCAGAGGGAGGGTAAGAAACCATCTGCTGGCTCACCTATTGAGTGGTGTAGAGAGGCCGCCAACCTCTATGGCATGATTTCCTGCAAGGGGAGATACGAGTGGAGTTTAACCTCTACAGCAGGGAGGGTTTGTGGAAGTAGAACGCCAGGTATGTCATCACAACTACAGTATTGAATTCAGACTGTTTTTATCTCCTTTAGTAAACAGTGGGCTGCCGCTACAAAGGTTTAATTCATTCATTAATTAACTTGTTGGCTGGTATCTGACTGGTAGTGTGACATTTACTACCCCTGTTTTTCCTGCAGGGTGTTGATTATGATGCATTCCCTATGTATCATAGGTACACAGTAGGCTATGTGGGATATAGTAGGCTATGTGGGTTACATTTGGCTATGTTGGTTACACTATGTTTTTGTCTCCCATAGAGTCTTGATTCTGTTGTTGGTAGTTCCGTCTTACCTGTGAATATTATTATATTTAGGCCCAAAATACTTTGATTTAAAAAACCCAGCTATCGATACCCTGACCAATGAAAATAAAGTAATATTTACTGTTGCTGTGTCTCAGCTTAACCAGCTTCCATGATAAAGGCTAAAAATGCTCAGGGCAATAGCTAGAACAGTAGCCGTGGCCTCCCGGGTGTTACTTTGGGGGTAAAGCCCTGCCTTGCCTCTATACAGGTTGATTCATGTGGTAGCTAGCAACCTAGTCACTCTGAGACACACCACAGGTCCCTGACCAATTACTATTCGGAAAAGTGCCTTGGGAATCATCTGGTACATTGCACAGAAAGTGACTTCCTGTGACTCCAAGGGTATGTCTCGCAGTGCCCTATACAGGGACAGGATACCATTTGGGACATAAACTGGGACACCTGTAGGTAATGGACAGTGACAGTGGTGGTGGTGGCAGATGCCTCAGATCATGCCGAGGGAGGGGCGGGATGGAGTGAGGGAGGGAGGGAGGGAGGGCGAGACAGAGGGATTGAGGTAGGGACAGAGAGAGGGAGGGAGGGTGGGATGGAGTGAGGGAGAGAGGGAGGGAGGGCAAGACAGAGGGATTGAGGTAGGGACAAAGAGAGAGGGAGGGAGGGAGGGAGGGAGGGAGGGAGGGAGGGAGGGAGGGAGGGAGGGAGGGAGGGGGAGGGAGGGAGGGAGGGAGGGAGGGAGGGAGGGAGGGAGGGAGGGAAGGAGGGATTGAGGTAGGGACAAAGAGAGAGGGAGGGAGGGAGGGAGGGAGGGAGGGAGGGAGGGAGGGAGGGAGGGAGGGAGGGAGGGAGGGGGAGGGAGGGAGGGAGGGAGGGAGGGAGGGAGGGAGGGAGGGAAGACAGAGGGATTGAGGTAGGGACAAGAGAGAGGGAGGGAGGGAGGGAGGGAGGGAGGGAGGGAGGGAGGGAGGGAGGGAGGGAGGGGGAGGGAGGGAGGGAGGGAGGGAGGGAGGGAGGGAGGGAGGGAGGGAGGGAGGGAGGGAGGGAGGGAGGGAGGGAGGGGACAAAGAGAGAGGGACAAAGAGAGAGGGAGGGAAGGAGGGCAGGATGGAGAGATGGAGAGATGGAGGAAGGGCAGGATTTCTCATGATAACTTGGTCAAAGAGGATCTTTCTCTCTTTCTCATGTTCTCTCTCCTCCAGCTTCTAGAAGACAGGTGGAGTAAAGAGGAGCTCCCAGAACCTCCTTCAATCATCTTATTTCCCCTTTTATTATAGAACGAGGGGTGGAAAGTTCACATTTGTAGGGGATTCATATCAAATCAGGATCATAAAATTACCTTGCTAATGGTTGGAAGAAATGTAAAAAGTGATTGATTTAATATGTATAAGTAAAGTGAAGCTCGAACATGAATTTGAAATACATTTAGTATGTACGGGAAGGGAGGATGAACATGGCTGTGAATACTGTAAAAGGCTAGGTAGGAACGTTACAGGGATTCAACCTCAGATTACAGAGCAAATTCATGTCTTCATATCGTAACAACGTTGGTGTTGTTTTTTTCTCAATGTGCACTTTATGGGTTAACCACGTTCACCCACTGAGGACCATTATCAATGGACAGACAGACAGACAGACAGCTCATCTATCTCTTCTATTAGCTCCGGTCTCATCAGACACTATGTGAAGGTACCTAATCATGATTGACTGACAAGTACGGTTTACCAATCAAACAAATATTAAAATACTGGATTTCCATGTGGACTCTATCACCCTTGACCATAGTTTTAAAAATATATATTATTTAACTAGGCAAGTCAGTTAAGAACAAATTCTTATTTACAATGACAGCCGACACCAGCCAAACTCTAACCCGGACAAAACTGGGCTAACTGTGCATCACCCTATGGGACTCCCAATCACAGCCAGTTGTGATACAGCCTGGGATTGAACCAGGGTCTGTAGTGATGCCTCTAGCACTGAGATGCAGTGCCTCGGACCGCTGTTCCACTCGGGAGCCCAATAATAACCACTGGTAGGACAATGGGGCTCATACCAAAATGTTTCATCTGTTTCCAGCCATGTACGGGAGCTTACAAATACAAGTCAGGCTAATTAAACAATATCTGCTGTGGAAGGCAAATATGGAAAAATCTGTGTGCACGTGAGGGTGTGTGTGTGTGTGTTTGATGATCTTAGAGGGCAACCGAATCAGATCCTAAACTGCTTACTCCAACAATCTCTGAAAATTCTCCAAGGACTTTGCAAGTTGAAGATAATGTAGCACTAATGCAAATTCAATTGCATTCAATTCCCTTTTGAGCAGCTTCAATGTTTCCAAAGTTGTCATGTAAGCTATGAGCTTTATCATATGTAATACCTTTTCGCATCGGTGCCTTTTAATAGCCATCATCTTTGTGGATTTGTCATAATCCGTGGCATAGAATGGCATCCATGAACCGATGCCATTGGGTTGTTTCAATTGGAAATAGCTTTTCAAGTTAATTACATGAGCAGAGTCTAAATATCCTTTTCATTATCAGATCAGTTTGGCAAATGCCTGAAGGAGTGAAAACTATGCAGAAATCTCTTCGCCATTTCCTTCACTGCAAATGTTATTTATTTATTTTAAATTAAAATCCGAAACATACAATATACTTGCAGTGAAGCCGATCAACAACTACATCAGACCAGTCATCTAACAGACTCCCATTCAACAACTACATCATACCAGTCATCTAACAGACTCCCATTCAACAACTACATCAGACCAGTCATCTAACAGACTCCCATTCAACAACTACATCAGACCAGTCATCTAACAGACTCCCATTCAACAACTACATCAGACCAGTCACTAACAGTCATCAACAACAGTCACTCCCATTCAACAACTACATCATCACCAGTCATCTAACAGACCAGTCATCTAACAGACTCCCATTCAACAACTACATCAGTCATCACCAGTCATCTAACAGACTCCCATTCAACAACTACATCATACCAGTCATCTAACAGACTCCCATTCAACAACTACATCATACCAGTCATCCAACAGACTCCCATTCAACAACTACATCATACCAGTCATCTAACAGACTCCCATTCACCAGTCATCCAACAGACTCCCATTCAACAACTACATCATACCAGTCATCTAACAGACTCCCATTCAACAACTACATCATACCAGTCATCCAACAACTACATCATACCAGTCATCCAACAACTACATCATACCAGTCATCCAACAACTACATCAGACCAGTCATCCAACAGACTCCCATTCAACAACTACATCATACCAGTCATCCAACAACTACATCATACCAGTCATCCAACAGACTCCCATTCAACAACTACATCATACCAGTCATCGAACAGACTCCCATTCAACAACTACATCATACCAGTCATCTAACAGACTCCCATTCAACAACTACATCATACCAGTCATCTAACAGACTCCCATTCAACAACTACATCATACCAGTCATCCAACAACTACATCATACCAGTCATCCAACAGACTCCCATCCAACAACTACATCATACCAGTCATCCAACAACTACATCATACCAGTCATCCAACAGACTCCCATCCAACAACTACATCATACCAGTCATCCAACAACTACATCATACCAGTCATCCAACAGACTCCCATCCAACAACTGCATCAGACCAGTCATCCAACAGACTCCCATTCAACAACTACATCAGACCAGTCATCCAACAGACTCCAATTCAGAGTGACACACAGCAGCATCCGGGTCAATGTCCTGCTCAAGGGCACGTTGACAGATCTCCTACTAGGCCAAAAAAACGGGGACCCGAACCCTCCAAGGTTCCCCCACAGTTCCCCAATAGTTGTCCCTCAACCATTTGAGAACCCTCCCACAGTCCCCCCCACCCCCAACCCCAAGAGGGAAAATATTTTTACAATTCATTCCATTCCCTACCCCAATACCCCCCATTGCATCAACAACCAAGAGAATGAACTAAAGAGAAAAGGAAAAAGACAGATTTTTTATTAATTTCAGTGTGTGACAAAACAAGCAAGTAAAGACATATGGAATTGTTTTAGATGGTCACACTGTAGATCATTTAGTTATTTGATTTTGAATATTAGGACCCCTTTAAAAGGTATAAAAACATATATATTAAAACATGATTTGATAAAATATTGAATTTGGCCTTTACTACGTATTGAATAATGAAACGTATTGAGTAAGAGGTATCCGGTTACCTTCGTTTGAGTCCTGTGACACTTGTGGGGGTAGTAGAGGTATCCGGTTACCTTCGTTTGAGTCCTGTGATATTTGTGGGGGTAGTAGAGGTATCCGGTTACCTTCGTTTGAGTCCTGTGACACTTGTGGCGGTACTAGAGGTATCCGGTTACCTTCGTTTGAGTCCTGTGACACTTGTGGGGGTACTAGAGGTATCCGGTTCCCTTCGTTTGAGTCCTGTGACACTTGTGGGGGTAGTAGAGGTATCCGGTTCCCTTCGTTTGAGTCCTGTGACACTTGTGGGGTAGTAGAGAAAAATGGAGAACACCACCATCGTGTCCGTCACTTTAATAATAACGTGAGAATATTCCCTTTCCAGAGTGGGGTCACTTTAATAAAAATGTGGGGTCATAGAGCAAAACAGAGAACACCATCGTGTTTGTGAGAGTCTCCCCTTTCCATAATAGTTTGTAGGTCAAACCGTTACTGACGCTACAGACTTTTTGTGAGAAAACTGATTTTTCGGGATGTCTCATGGTCTGCCAAACCATGAGACTAGCTCTGCCACCTTTAACTGGAGATGTGGAAGTGCAACACTGGCGGATGTGGTGGATGGAGACGCATCCAATGCAAAACAGATATCTAGCTTAAACTGACACGGGTGCGTCAATCGATTCTAGGTGGTGTTAAATAACTTTTGTATTATCATTAAAGTGTACTGTAGACTATTTGTTTTGTCTCTGCCACTAAATCGGTGGAAAATATCATCATGAATCAATTAGTAAGATGGCGCCGGAGAAGTTGGCAGACGTTTTACGTGCCCCCAGCCAATTGTGTTTTTTGTTCGTTTATTTGCGTTGTTTGAAACTTTTTTTTTTTTTAAATATTTTGTACATAATGTTGCCGCTACCGTCTCTTATGACCGAAAAAAATCAGGACTGTGATTATTCACCGCGGACTAGCAGAGTCCTTTTTTCTGTTTCATGACTCTGACGAGCCCAACGCCGAGGTTATACTGCTTCCTCTGGAACAGGTCCAGATCCCCGTGATCTGCGTGAAAAGGAGGAGAATTTTGAGAATTAGTAGGCGATCGAATAAACCCCCACTTTCCTCCTCCATTCTGCTAGCAAATATGGAGAATCTTTGGAGAATAAAATCGACGAGTTACGCAGAAGATTAAACTACCAACGGGACATTAAAACATGTAACATCTTATACTTCACAGACTCATGGCTGAATGACGACAATATCAACATACAGCTGGCTGGTTATACGATGTACTGGCAGGAAAGAACAGTGGCGTCTGGTAAGACAAGAGTTGGCAGTCTATGTATTTTTGCTAACAACAGATGGTGCACTATATCTAAGGAAGTCTTGAGCTATTGCTAGCCTGAGGTAGAGTATCTCATGACAAGCTGTAGACCACACTACCTACCGAGAGAGTTTTCATCTGTATTCTTTGTAGCTGTTTACATATCACCACAGTCGGAGGCTGGCTCTAAGACAGCATTGAATGAGCTCTATTCCGACATAAGCAAACAAGAAAACGCTCACCCAGAGGCGGCGCTCCTAGTAGCCGGGGACTTTAATGCAGGGAAACTTAAATCAATTTTACCAAATTTCAATCAGCATTTTAAATGTGCAACAAGAGGAAAAAGAACTCTGGACCACCTATACTCCAGACACAGAGATGCATACAAAGCTCTCCCTCGCCCTCCATTTGGCAAATCTGACCATAATTATATTCTCCTGATTCCTGCTTACAAGCAAAAATTAAAGCAGGAAGCAGGATCAATAAATAAAGTGGTCAGATGAAGCAGATGCTAACCTACAGGACTGGTTTGCTAGCACAGACTGGAATATGTTCAGGGATTCCTCCGATGGCACTGAGGAGTACACCAAATCAGTCATTGGCTTCATCAATAAGTGCATCGATGACGGTGTCCCCAAAGTGATCATACATACATAGAAGCCATGGATTACAGGAAGCATCCACTCTGAGCTAAAGGCTAGAGCTGCCACTTTCAAGGAGCGGGACTCTAACATGGGAGCTTATAAGAAATCCCGCTATGCCCTCCGACGAACCATCAAACTGGCAAAGCATCAATACAGGACTAAGATCGAATCGTACTACACCGGCTCTGATGCTCGTTGGATGTGGCAGGGCTTGCAAACCATTACAGACTACAAGGCGAAGCACAGCCAAGAGCTGCCCAGTGACACAAGCCTACCAGACGAGCTAAACTACTGCTATGCTCACCTCAAGGCAAATAACACTGAAACATGCATGAGAGCACCAGCTTTTCCGGAAGACTGTGATCACGCTCTCCGCTGCCAATATGAGTAAGACCTTTAAACAGGTCAACATTCACAAAGCCGCAGGGCCAGGCAGATTACCAGGACCTGTATTGCGAGCATGCGCTGACCAATTGGCAAGTGTCTTCACTGACATTTTCAACCTCTCCCTGTCCGCATCTGCAATAACAACATGTTTAAAGCAGACCGTCATTGTCATTTTATAGCTGCTCTTTAATTACTCGTTACTTTTATCTCTTATTCTTATCCATATTTGTTTGAAATTGCATTGTTGGTAAGTGAGCATTTCACTGTAAGGTCTACCTACACCTGTTGAATTCGGCACATGTGACTAATAAAATTTGATCTGATTTAATATTCTTTCCAGCATAATGTCATTGCAGGCATAATTCTCTGTCAATTACCTGCATTCATATGCCACAATGACCACAGCAGGCAGAGTTTCACTTGGAACGTGGACATTGTAGCAAATTGACTAAAATAACACCTTCTACCCATACAATTGAGACATGATTGTAGAATTTTTATGAAGTAGTGGCATAATAAAGTGACATTGTTACATCAGAAATACCTCCTCTTTGGCTTCATGACCAGCAATGTTCGATTGATTGTAGATCAACTAACTGAATGAACAAAAAAGACAAAAGGAAAGTGTGAACATTTATAAAAAATAGTTTTTGGCAGGGGCCTCATTTCTGAGGGATGACCCTGGGAGCCAGATGCTGTGATGCTGTAAGCCCTATGCAGGGCAGGTGGCATCAAACCCCCTGTCTGATACAGTTGAAACCTGGGATTCATCCGTGAAGAGCACACTTCTCCAGCGTGCCAGTAGCCATCGAAGGTGAGCATTTGCCCACTGAAGTCAGTTACAATGCCGAACTGCAGTCAGGTCAAGACCCTAGTGAGTACGACAAGCACGCAGATTAGCTTCCCTGAGATGGTTTCTGACAGTTTGTGCAGAAATTCTTAAGTTGTGCAAAGCCACAGTTTCATCAGCTGCCCGGGTGGCTGTTCTCAGACAATCCTGCAGGTGAAGAAGCCAGATGTGGAGGTCCTGGGCTGGCGTGGTTACACGTGGCCTGCGGTTGTGGGGCCGGTTGCACGCACTGCCAAATTCTTTAAAATGATATTGGCTGCTTATGGTAGAAAAATTAACATTACATTCTCTGGCAATAGATCTGGTGGACATTCCTGTAGTTAGCATGCCAATTGCATGCTCCCTCAACTTGAGACATCTGTGGCATTGTGTTGTATGACAAAACTGCAGATTTGAGATTGGCCTGTTATTCTCCCCAGCACAAGGTGCACCTGTATAATGATTATGCTGTTTAATCTTATTAACACTTTGTTCTAGCTAGCTATTTGTGTAGGTAGCTATCAAGTAAACGCAATGATAATAGTAATGTAAACAAATTTGAGCACAAAATGTGAGAAACCTTTTGTGCGTGAGAAAAATTTCAGGGATCTTTTATTTCAGCTCATGAAACATGGGACCAACACTTTACATGTTGCATTTATATTTCTGTTCAGTGTACATGAACAATTATATCCAAGAATACAAGTGGGACTGTAGTGTTAAATCAGCAATCATTATTTTAGAAAAATAACTAAGCAAAATCCCTGCCCCTGTTTCGGTAAAAAGCTACTTTTTTATATATACTGTAGTGTTTGTTTACATGTACTTTGTTTAATTGCTTCTGTAAGTCGCTCTGGATGAGAGCGTCTGCTAAATAACTGCTAAATGTAGATGAATAAAACAAGATTATATGTTGGGTTACGTCAGTAGAATTAAGCTGATGAGGAATTTATAAGTTATATTCTTCAAGAATCAATGGGTACATATCATTCATTTATAAGCCAAAAATGTTTTGTAGCAATTGCAGATTGCCCCTTTAACGGGGGATGAGATCCCATAGTGGTCATTACAGCTAAGGGTGCTTCTCCACAGATTCAGTGGAAGTTAATTGGGCCCATTTAAAACACAAGGAGGCCCAGGAATATCACGAGGTATAACAGTCTACTTAGCTCTCATGAGAATAAAGCAGCATTTCAGTACCTCCTGTCTCCCCTATGCAAATACGGGTTTGACCCAATAACCTTCCGTGGTACATTTTAGAGAGTACTATAAATAAAATGCGATAAACCACATTCATGAGACACATTTTAATATTTCGGTGTGATTTAGCACCTCCCCCATCTGGCTGTATTGCATCAATGCACCAGCTAACACAGAACAAAATACAGATGACTTGACATAGATATGTATTGCTCCAACATTACGGACATATCCTCTATAACTGAAAGCTTCCCAACCCTTTTCAATACACCCTACACTTGGTAGAAAAAGCGTATGACAACCACAAAGCCTTTCAGGCCCAAAACCGAGTGGGTCGAGTATATTAAATATAAATTGTCAATGCATGTAATAGGTTTCTGACACTTTCTGACACGTCTTTTGTCCAGAGAGACCACTAGAGCTTTCGACAAGCCCCCCTGATAATTGACTGTCATTACTCTTCTGTTCTTTTAAGTTCACCCCCATGAAATAGGCTCATCTCTCGCTCTCCACCAGCATCAGCATCAGCAGTTCCTGTCCTAGATACAGTAGAATACCCATCACAAATAAGCAGGTATGTTTGAGAAGGTGGATTGCATAGCTTCCCCTCACGGGGAGCAGTTCCTGTCTTAGCTACAGTAGAATACCCATCACAAATAAGCAGGTATGTTTGAGAAGGTGGATTGCATAGCTTCCCCTCACGGGGAGCAGTTCCTGTCTTAGCTACAGTAGAATACCCATCACAAATAATCAGGTATGTTTGAGAAGGGGGATTGCATAGCTTCCCTCACGGGGAGCAGTTCCTGTCTTAGCTACAGTAGAATACCCATCACAAATAATCAGGTATGTTTGAGAAGGGGGATTGCATAGCTTCCCCTCACGGGGAGCAGTTCCTGTCTTAGCTACAGTAGGACACCTGATTATTTGTGGTGGGTATGTTTTGAGAAGGTGCATAGCTCCCCCACGGGGAGCAGTTCCTGTCTTAGCTACAGTAGGACACCTGATTATTTGTGGTGGGTATGTTTTGAGAAGGTGCATAGCTCCCCCCACGGGGAGCAGTTCCTGTCTTAGCTACAGTAGGACACCTGATTATTTGTGGTGGGTATGTTTTGAGAAGGTGCATAGCTCCCCCACGGGGAGCAGTTCCTGTCTTAGCTACAGTAGGACACCTGATTATTTGTGGTGGGTATGTTTTGAGAAGGTGCATAGCTCCCCCACAGGGAGCAGTTCCTGTCTTAGCTACAGTAGGATACCTGATTATTTGTGGTGGGTATGTTTTGAGAAGGTGCATAGCTTCCCCCCCACGGGGAGCAGTTCCTGTCTTAGCTACGGTAGGATACCTGATTATTTGTGGTGGGTATGTTTTGAGAAGGTGCATAGCCCCCCCCACGGGGAGCAATTCCTGTCTTAGCTACAGTAGGATACCTGATTATTTGTGGTGGGTATGTTTTGAGAAGGTGCATAGCTCCCCCCCACAGGGAGCAGTTCCTGTCTTAGCTACAGTAGGACACCTGATTATTTGTGGTGGGTATGTTTTGAGAAGGTGCATAGCTCCCCCCCACGGGGAGCAGTTCCTGTCTTAGCTACAGTAGGACACCTGATTATTTGTGGTGGGTATGTTTTGAGAAGGTGCATAGCTCCCCCCCACAGGGAGCAGTTCCTGTCTTAGCTACAGTAGGATACCTGATTATTTGTGGTGGGTATGTTTTGAGAAGGTGCATAGCTCCCCCCCACAGGGAGCAGTTCCTGTCTTAGCTACAGTAGGACACCTGATTATTTGTGGTGGGTATGTTTTGAGAAGGTGCATAGCTCCCCACGGGGAGCAGTTCCTGTCTTAGCTACAGTAGGACACCTGATTATTTGTGGTGGGTATGTTTTGAGAAGGTGCATAGCTCCCCCCCACTGGGGAGCAGTTCCTGGCTACAGTAGGACACCTGATTATTTGTGGTGGGTATGTTTTGAGAAGGTGCATAGCTTTCCTGTCTTAGCTACAGTAGGATACCTGATTATTTGTGGTGGGTATGTTTTGAGAAGGTGCATAGCTCCCCCAAGGGGAGCAGTTCCTGTCTTAGCTACAGTAGGACACCTGATTATTTGTGGTGGGTATGTTTTGAGAAGGTGCATAGCTCCTCCCCCAGGGAGCAGTTCCTGTCTTAGCTACAGTAGGACACCTGATTATTTGTGGTGGGTATGTTTTGAGAAGGTGCATAGCTCCCCACGGGGAGCAATTCCTGTCTTAGCTACAGTAGGATACCTGATTATTTGTGGTGGGTATGTTTTGAGAAGGTGCATAGCTCCCCCCCACAGGGAGCAGTTCCTGTCTAAGCTACAGTAGGACACCTGATTATTTGTGGTGGGTATGTTTTGAGAAGGTGCATAGCTTCCCTCCCCCCAGGGAGCAGTTCCTGTCTTAGCTACAGTAGGACATCTGATTATTTGTGGTGGGTATGTTTTGAGAAGGTGCATAGCTCCCCCCCCACCCACGGGGAGCAATTCCTGTCTTAGCTACAGTAGGATACCTGATTATTTGTGGTGGGTATGTTTTGAGAAGGTGCATAGCTCCCCCCCCACGGGGAGCAATTCCTGTCTTAGCTACAGTAGGATACCTGATTATTTGTGGTGGGTATGTTTTGAGAAGGTGCATAGCTCCCCCCCACAGGGAGCAGTTCCTGTCTTAGCTACAGTAGGACACCTGATTATTTGTGGTGGGTATGTTTTGAGAAGGTGCATAGCTCCCCCCCACTGGGGGCAGTTCCTGTCTTAGCTACAGTAGGACACCTGATTATTTGTGGTGGGTATGTTTTGAGAAGGTGCATAGCTCCCCCCCACGGGGAGCAGTTCCTGTCTTAGCTACAGTAGGACACCTGATTATTTGTGGTGGGTATGTTTTGAGAAGGTGCATAGCTCCCCCCCACGGGGAGCAGTTCCTGTCTTAGCTACAGTAGGACACCTGATTATTTGTGGTGGGTATGTTTTGAGAAGGTGCATAGCTTCCCTCCCCCCAGGGAGCAGTTCCTGTCTTAGCTACAGTAGGACACCTGATTATTTGTGGTGGGTATGTTTTGAGAAGGTGCATAGCTCCCCCCCATGGGGAGCAGTTCCTGTCTTAGCTACAGTAGGGCACCTGATTATTTGTGGTGAGTATGTTTTGAGAAGGTGCATAGCCCCCCCCACGGGGAGCAGTTCCTGTCTTAGCTACAGTAGGACACCTGATTATTTGTGGTGGGTATGTTTTGAGAAGGTGCATAACCCCCCCCACGGGGAGCAGTTCCTGTCTTAGCTACAGTAGGACACCTGATTATTTGTGGTGGGTATGTTTTGAGAAGGTGCATAACCCCCACGGGGAGCAGTTCCTGTCTTAGCTACAGTAGGACACCTGATTATTTGTGGTGGGTATGTTTTGAGAAGGTGCATAGCTCCCCCCCACGGGGAGCAGTTTACTCTCAGATTGTTGTGTTTTTCTCTCCATTAATAATAATAATTCGTGGCCCCAGCACTGTTCTCTATTCGTGCTGTTCTTATAGTCCGGGCATTTGTTGGTGTGCGTTGAGACAGGGCAGGCTAACTGATTATTGTGGCAGCAGAATATAGAGTATGCTTATAACCTATTCACTTAAATCACTTTTCAATGTCAGACATTACAGATTGTGTTAACTCTGTCAAGCATCTGTTAACTCATGAATTCCATGACCAGTATATAATCAGTGATATAATATAACAATGATAATACTTTAACACTTATTGAATCAAAATAATCTCTCTCCCAGCAAAAACACCCCAAAATGAACATGTTTTTAAATGGGATTTTAATTGTTGCTGACTGAAATACCTAATATGTACTGGTCTTCTGTGCTAACTTGTTGTGTATTGGATAAATATTGTCTTTCAGCAGCATGGTCTTCTGTGCTACCTTGTTGTGTATTGGATCAATATTGTCTTTCAGCAGCACGGTCTTCTGTGGTACCTTGCTGTGTATTGGATAAATATTATCTTTCAGCAGCACGGTCTTCTGTGGTACTTTGCGGTGTATTGGATAAATATTGTCTTTCAGCAGCACGGTCTTCTGTGCTACCTTGCTGTGTATTGGATAAATATTGTCTTTCAGCAGCACGGTCTTCTGTGCTACCTTGCTGTGTATTGGATAAATATGGTCTTTCAGCAGCACGGTCTTCTGTGGTACCTTGCTGTGTATTGGATAAATATTATCTTTCAGCAGCACGGTCTTCTGTGGTACCTTGCTGTGTATTGGATAAATATGGTCTTTCAGCAGCACGGTCTTCTGTGGTACCTTGTTGTGTATTGGATAAATATTATCTTTCAGCAGCACGGTCTTCTGTGGTACCTTGCAGTGTATTGGATAAATATTGTCTTTCAGCAGCACGGTCTTCTGTGCTACCTTGCTGTGTATTGGATAAATATGGTCTTTCAGCAGCACGGTCTTCTGTGCTACCTTGCTGTGTATTGGATAAATATTGTCTTTCAGCAGCACGGTCTTCTGGAGAGCTGATTCTAACGATGTGTTCCAAATGGCACCCTATTCCCAGTGTAGTGCACTACTTTTGACCAGGGCCTATAAGGTATTCATTGCTCGGGAGCTACATTTCTGCTGCATATAGGATGTCTGGTGATGATTAACAGACCCTGATTAAAAGATCTGTTATCTCCTATAAAATTTGCATTTAGTAGGATTACAAGTTTGGCCATTTTGGTTTCAATATTTCAATATGCTAAGACTTCGTTGTAGTTTTGATTGAAATATTATTGGAGATAATCTGGGGTTTATTTCTTTATCAATATTTTCCTTTAAAAAAATACATGTTTTTTTCATAATACAAAACATACACACACAAATGATGACGTACAGAAGAGCCACTCCCAAACATCCACAACATCCCCCTGCCCAGACCCACCAGCCTTCACCCCATCCCCCTTCACCTGCATCACTCTCCGTCACATGGCCTCAAACTGCACCATTTTGTCTCGCTCTGTCTTTATCAACATTTTCCAAACACTTCAAGTTTCCAAACGCTATAAATTTGAGCTAGAATTGTATACTATCTGACTACAGTATAACATTTACCCATATAAAGTAGCCGAGATCAACTATGCAAAACGATACCTTTCGGGCGCCTAAACTTGTGCATTGTGTGTTGTGATATTGTGTTCAGGTTGTTTGTAGCCTTGACAGCATCCTCCACATTGCTGTATTTGATAAATAGATTTTATTATGGTTATAACCATTCCATTTGCCAATGTCCAGGATTCCATCTTATTTTACCGGAGGAAATAAAAAGAAAAGGTTGGCATTTCCCCGCTTCTTCCCAATGACTCAGGAAAATATTCCAGTAGAGCTATAGTCAGCCCTCTGGACCCTGGTCTATAGTCAGCCCTCTGGACCCTGGTCTATAGTCAGCCCTCTGGACCCTGGTCTATAGTCAGCCCTCTGGACCCTGGTCTATAGTCAGCCCTCTGGACCCTGGTCTATAGTCAGCCCTCTGGACCCTGGTCTATAGTCAGCCCTCTGGACCCTGGTCTATAGTCAGCCCTCTGGACCCTGGTCTATAGTCAGCCCTCTGGACCCTGGTCTATAGTCAGCCCTCTGGACCCTGGTCTATAGTCAGCCCTCTGGACCCTGGTCTATAGTCAGCCCTCTGGACCCTGGTCTATAGTCAGCCCTCTGGACCCTGGTCTATAGTCAGCCCTCTGGACCCTGGTCTATAGTCAGCCCTCTGGACCCTGGTCTATAGTCAGCCCTCTGGACCCTGGTCTATAGTCAGCCCTCTGGACCCTGGTCTATAGTCAGCCCTCTGGACCCTGGTCTATAGTCAGCCCTCTGGACCCTGGTCTATAGTCAGCCCTCTGGACCCTGGTCTATAGTCAGCCCTCTGGACCCTGGTCTATAGTCAGCCCTCTGGACCCTGGTCTATAGTCAGCCCTCTGGACCCTGGTCTATAGTCAGCCCTCTGAACCCTGGTCTATAGTCAGCCCTCTGGACCCTGGTCTATAGTCAGCCCTCTGGACCCTGGTCTATAGTCAGCCCTCTGGACCCTGGTCTATAGTCAGCCCTCTGGACCCTGGTCTATAGTCAGCCCTCTGGACCCTGGTCTATAGTCAGCCCTCTGGACCCTGGTCTATAGTCAGCCCTCTGGACCCTGGTCTATAGTCAGCCCTCTGGACCCTGGTCTATAGTCAGCCCTCTGGACCCTGGTCTATAGTCAGCCCTCTGGACCCTGGTCTATAGTCAGCCCTCTGGACCCTGGTCTATAGTCAGCCCTCTGGACCCTGGTCTATAGTCAGCCCTCTGGACCCTGGTCTATAGTCAGCCCTCTGGACCCTGGTCTATAGTCAGCCCTCTGGACCCTGGTCTATAGTCAGCCCTCTTGACCCTGGTCTATAGTCAGCCCTCTGGACCCTGGTCTATAGTCAGCCCTCTGGACCCTGGTCTATAGTCAGCCCTCTGGACCCTGGTCTATAGTCAGCCCTCTGGACCCTGGTCTATAGTCAGCCCTCTGGACCCTGGTCTATAGTCAGCCCTCTGGACCCTGGTCTATAGTCAGCCCTCTGGACCCTGGTCTAAAGTAGTGCCCTACATTAGAATGGATCCTGGTCTAAAGTAGTGCACTACATTAGGAATGGGGACCCTGGTCTAAAGTAGTCAGCACTACATTAGAATGGACCCTGGTCTAAAGTAGTGCACTACATTGGGAATGGACCCTGGTCTAAAGTAGTGCACTACATTAGGAATGGGGACCCTGGTCTAAAGTAGTGCACTACATTAGAATGGATCCTGGTCTAAAGTAGTGCACTACATTAGAATGGGGACCCTGGTCTAAAGTAGTGCACTACATTAGGAATGGATCCTGGTCTAAAGTAGTGCACTACATTAGGAATGGGGACCCTGGTCTAAAGTAGTGCACTACATTAGAATGGGGACCCTGGTCTAAAGTAGTGCACTACATTAGGAATGGATCCTGGTCTAAAGTTGTGCACTACATTAGGAATGGGGACCCTGGTCTAAAGTAGTGCACTACATTAGAATGGATCCTGGTCTAAAGTAGTGCACTACATTAGGAATGGGGACCCTGGTCTAAAGTAGTGCACTACATTAGAATGGATCCTGGTCTAAAGTAGTGCACTACATTAGAATGGATCCTGGTCTAAAGTAGTGCACTACATTAGAATGGGGACCCTGGTCTAAAGTAGTGCACTACATTAGGAATGGATCCTGGTCTAAAGTAGTGCACTACATTAGGAATGGGGACCCTGGTCTAAAGTAGTGCACTACATTAGAATGGACCCTGGTCTAAAGTAGTGCACTACATTAGGAATGGGGACCCTGGTCTAAAGTAGTGCACTACATTAGAATGGGGACCCTGGTCTAAAGTAGTGCACTACATTAGGAATGGATCCTGGTCTAAAGTAGTGCAATACATTAGGAATGGGGACCCTGGTCTAAAGTAGTGCACTACATTAGAATGGATCCTGGTCTAAAGTAGTGCACTACATTAGGAATGGGGACCCTGGTCTAAAGTAGTGCACTACATTAGGAATGGATCCTGGTCTAAAGTAGTGCACTACATTAGAATGGGGACCTGGTCTAAAGTAGTGCACTACATTAGGAATGGACCCTGGTCTAAAGTAGTGCACTACATTAGGAATGGATCCTGGTCTAAATTAGTGCACTACATTAGGAATGGGGACCCTGATCTAAAGTAGTGCACTACATTAGAATGGATCCTGGTCTAAAGTAGTGCACTACATTAGGAATGGGGACCCTGGTCTAAAGTAGTGCACTACATTAGAATGGACCCTGGTCTAAAGTAGTGCACTACATTAGAATGGACCCTGGTCTAAAGTAGTGCACTACATTAGAAATGGGGACCCTGGTCTAAAGTAGTGCACTACATTAGAATGGATCCTGGTCTAAAGTAGTGCACTACATTAGGAATGGGGACCCTGGTCTAAAGTAGTGCACTACATTAGGAATGGACCCTGGTCTAAAGTAGTGCACTACATTAGAATGGATCCTGGTCTAAAGTAGTGCACTACATTAGAATGGATCCTGGTCCAAAGTAGTGCACTACATTAGGAATGGGGACCCTGGTCTAAAGTAGCACTACATTAGAATGGACCCTGGTCTAAAGTAGTGCACTACATTAGGAATGGACCCTGGTCTAAAGTAGTGCACTACATTAGGAATGGGGACCCTGGTCTAAAGTAGTGCACTACATTAGGAATGGATCCTGGTCTAAAGTAGTGCACTACATTAGAATGGATCCTGGTCTAAAGTAGTGCACTACATTAGGAATGAGGACCCTGGTCTAAAGTAGTGCACTACATTAGAATGGATCCTGGTCTAAAGTAGTGCACTACATTAGAATGGACCCTGGTCTAAAGTAGTGCACTACATTAGAATGGGGACCCTGGTCTAAAGTAGTGCACTACATTAGGAATGGATCCTGGTCTAAAGTAGTGCACTACATTAGGAATGGACCCTGGTCTAAAGTAGTGCACTACATTAGGAATGGGGACCCTGGTCTAAAGTAGTGCACTACATTAGAATGGATCCTGGTCTAAAGTAGTGCACTACATTAGAATGGATCCTGGTCTAAAGTAGTGCACTACATTAGAATGAGACCCTGGTCTAAAGTAGTGCACTACATTAGAATGGATCCTGGTCTAATGTAGTGCACTACATTAGGAATGGACCCTGGTCTAAAGTAGTGCACTACATTAGGAATGGGGACCCTGGTCTAAAGTAGTGCACTACATTAGGAATGGATCCTGGTCTAAAGTAGTGCACTACATTAGAATGGACCCTGGTCTAAAGTAGTGCACTACATTAGGAATGGATCCTGGTCTAAAGTAGTTCACTACATTAGGAATGAGGACCCTGGTCTAAAGTAGTGCACTACATTAGGAATGGATCCTGGTCTAAAGTAGTGCACTTTTAGAATGGATCCTGGTCTAAAGTAGTGCACTACATTAGAATGGGGACCCTGGTCTAAAGTAGTGCACTACATTAGAATGGACCCTGGTCTAAAGTAGTGCACTACATTAGGAATGGACCCTGGTCTAAAGTAGTGCACTACATTAGGAATGGGGACCTGGTCTAAAGTAGTGCACTACATTAGGAATGGATCCTGGTCTAAAGTAGTGCACTACATTAGAATGGATCCTGGTCTAAAGTAGTGCACTACATTAGGAATGAGGACCCTGGTCTAAAGTAGTGCACTACATTAGAATGGACCCTGGTCTAAAGTAGTGCACTACATTAGAATGGACCCTGGTCTAAAGTAGTGCACTACATTAGGAATGGGGACCCTGGTCTAAAGTAGTGCACTACATTAGAATGGATCCTGGTCTAAAGTAGTGCACTACATTAGGAATGGATCCTGGTCTAAAGTAGTGCACTACATTAGGAATGGACCCTGGTCTAAAGTAGTGCACTACATTAGGAATGGACCCTGGTCTAAAGTAGTGCACTACATTAGGAATGGGGTGCCATTTGTAATGCATCCACAGTGTCACATTTTTACTGTTCCTCACAGGTCATTGTGACCCTCTGGTGACTATTTTTCCTTTTAGTTGCAATGTTGATGGTGTGACATATTGAGTTAGCCAGGGTGCGAAATGACTTTACACTTACCCTTGCTGTAACATTGTGCTGTGCTGTGTAGAGTGTGTCCCTCCCATCTCTCTGTTCCAGTAGACATACAGCTCCCGGGCTACATCCCAAATGGTACCCTATTCCATACATAGTGCACAACTTTTGACCAAAACCCTATGGGATAACCTATGGGTCTTGGGCAAAAGTAGTGCACTATATAATAGGTTACCATTTGGGACATAACCGTGCTTTCCAATGCTTCCCCCGCCATGCCCGCTAAAATATGTTGATTGAGTTAAGGACTGTGTTTGGAGCACACTAACGCTTCAACATGCTGTCTTGTGCTGTTCGTTAGGATATTAAGATCTCATGTTTTAAAGTACTGTTTGATGAAAGGATTGTCACCAACCAGCTCAAAGTTCAGAACATAAAGGGAGACAAAGTGGAGATAAGGAATAACAAAATATATTTATAAACTGAAGTAAACTAAATACAATTAACAATGTTGTGTGTAGTCAGTAATCAGTAGTGTGAGGGTTTGCGTGAATAAATGTGATAATGAAGGGTGTTGAAAGGTGCCAAAGCAAGCAAACAAAACAAACAAACAAACAAACAGGTCACAACCAAACGCTATCAGTGTGTCTGCATGGAGAGAATCTCACCAATGAATGGGGAAGTGGTGTATTTATCCTGGGACACACCCAGGTCCAGGTGTCTCCCATGTCGCTGACGACCCTCCCAGCCCCGCCCACCGACATCCTAATATGGAAAACAAGAGCAAAGAGAGAATACGGCAGACAGAGTGGGAGGGTCGTCACAGGATGATAACAACCCAGTCCCGCCCACTGACATCCTAATATGGAAAACAAGAGCAAAGAGAAAGAATAAAGCAGAGAGAGTGGGAGGGCGTCTGATAACACACACGAAAGAAACATGTCGTAAAGACTCTTTTTTTTTTTTGCCATTATTGTCTCTGAATGTTGAAAGGTTACTGTTTGAAATCAAAAGCTAAAATGAATTAATAGATTTATTCAGGTGACATAATGTATGGTCAGTTTGTATAGAAATCAATGCAGTCAGTGAATCTTTGAGGGGGATGCTATATGGTAATTGCATGAGCCATGACTTAAAAGACTCCAAGCACAGTGATGTCATCATTTAGGTTTTTATTGTGACATCAGGTGTTATAAGTATTGCACTTGACATAATAACTTGTAGTGATGACAACCATCAAACCATAAAGAACTTGACAGAACTTGAGAAAGTGTTGTTGTTTAAAAGAAAAACCTTATGAACAAAGTTTTAGCTTTTTAACAAAACAATTTTCCACATGCTCGGGCGTTGTTATCCTGATAATAATTATAAAGGAAAGGAGACAGAAAAGTAAACCTTTGAAGTACGGAAAAGGAACCATATAGAAAAATATTATTTCAATATCTTGGTTCACTGGAAGGATATGAGTTATCAGCAAGTCATCTTTGGGAAATATGAACACATTGAAGTTATGAGCCAAAAATACAAAAGACCTAAAAACAAAAATCTATCAAAGAGGTGAGATTAATTTCTATATCAGGTGAAAAACAGAGTTTATCTAAAGCACCATGAATATCAATGATATAGGATTGGGGAACATTAAACATTTACATTTAAGTCATTTAGCAGACGCTCTTATCCAGAGCGACTTACAGATTGGTGCATTCACCTTATGACATCCAGTGGAACAGCCACTTTACAATAGTGCATCTAAATCTTTTAAGGGGGGGGTGAGAAGGATTACTTTATCCTATCCTAGGTATTCCTTAAAGAGGTGGGGTTTCAGGTGTCTCCGGAAGGTGGTGATTGACTCCGCTGTCCTGGCGTCGTGAGGGAGTGTGTTCCACCATTGGGGAGCCAGAGCAGCGAACAGTTTTGACTGGGCTGAGCGGGAACTGTACTTCCTCAGTGGTAGGGAGGCGAGCAGGCCAGAGGTGGATGAACGCAGTGCCCTTGTTTGGGTGTAGGGCCTGATCAGAGCCTGGAGGTACTGAGGTGCCGTTCCCCTCACAGCTCCGTAGGCAAGCACCATGGTCTTGTAGCGGATGCGAGCATCAACTGGAAGCCAGTGGAGAGAGCGGAGGAGCGGGGTGACGTGAGAGAATTTGGGAAGGTTGAACACCAGACGGGCTGCGGCGTTCTGGATGAGTTGTAGGGGTTTAATGGCACAGGCAGGGAGCCCAGCCAACAGCGAGTTGCAGTAATCCAGACGGGAGATGACAAGTGCCTGGATTAGGACCTGCGCCGCTTCCTGTGTGAGGCAGGGTCGTACTCTGCGGATGTTGTAGAGCATGAACCTACAGGAACGGGCCACCGCCTTGATGTTAGTTGAGAACGACAGGGTGTTGTCCAGGATCACGCCAAGGTTCTTAGCGCTCTGGGAGGAGGACACAATGGAGTTGTCAACCGTGATGGCGAGATCATGGAACGGGCAGTCCTTCCCCGGGAGGAAGAGCAGCTCCGTCTTGCCGAGGTTCAGCTTGAGGTGGTGATCCGTCATCCACACTGATATGTCTGCCAGACATGCAGAGATGCGATTCGCCACCTGGTCATCAGAAGGGGAAAGAAGAAGATTAATTGTGTGTCGTCTGCATAGCAATGATAGGAGAGACCATGTGAGGTTATGACAGAGCCAAGTGACTTGGTGTATAGCGAGAATAGGAGAGGGCCTAGAACAGAGCCCTGGGGGACACCAGTGGTGAGAGCGCGTGGTGAGGAGACAGATTCTCGCCACGCCACCTGACAGTATTAGCTCCTTTAAAGTCAACTGTACTCTTAGTCAGCCCTCTTGACCCTGGTCTATAGTCAGCCCTCTTGACCCTGGTCTATAGTCAGCCCTCTGGACCCTGGTCTATAGTCAGCCCTCTGGACCCTGGTCTATAGTCAGCCCTCTGGACCCTGGTCTAAAGTAGTGCACTACAGTAGTGCCCCCCCCCCTCCTCCCTCATAAATAAGTAAAAATAACTCACTTGCCTTTCGTGAACTAACACCCAGCACTTGACATTTTTTCCCTTACTAGCTCTGACTTTGCTGATAGCTACTTTATTTAGGAAAAATGTACTTTACTATGACTGAGATATGTGGTTGTCTCACCTCGCTATCATCAGATGGATCCACTAACTGTAAGTCTCTCTGGATAGTGTCTGGTAAAGTCTAACGCTTGTCGTCCGGGGAAGGAGAGGATGACCAAGGTGCAGCGTGGGAAGTGTTCATATTATTTAATAAAATATGCAACACTAGACAAAACAACAACCACTACAAACAAACAGTCCTGAAAGGTGAAACAAAAACACTAAACAGGAAACAACCACCCACAAAACACAATGGAAAACAGGCTACCTAAATATGGTTCTCAATCAGGGACAGCGATTGACAGCTGCCTCTGATTGAGAACCATACCAGGCCAAACACAGAAATAGAAAATCATAGACAAACTAACATAGACAACCCACCCAACCCACTCACACCCTCACTAAAACAAAAGACAAAACAAAGGAACTAAGGTCAAAACGTGACAAAAAGACTCAAATGTAAAGAGTGTTTGAACCGTTATAGTAGATTTCCACTCTGAACTTCAGCGCTGCTCAATGCCGAGAAGAGAAACCCTGTTCTAGACTAGAGAACTTCCCTCCCTGGTCCTTTAAAAGAATTACTAGACAGCTTAAACCGCTAGAGTTCCTCTCTAGGTTTCTTCCTAGAAAGTCCTTCCTTCTAGGGAGTTCTTCCTGGCCATTGTGCTTCTGCTTTGCTTACTCTTTGGGGTCTAGTCCGGGTAACTGCAAAGCACTTTGTGACAACTGCTGAAATAAAACGTTATGTGATTGATAGCATTTACACTATATCCTTGTATTTCTCCACAGCTTCTTCCTTCATTGAATACGGCAGGGATTAGGGCAGGGATAAGGGGTGCAATCCCAAATGGCACCTTATTCCCTGTACAGTGCACTACTTAGGGACCTAGTCAAAAGTAGTGCACTCTATAGGGATTAGGGTGCTCTTTGGGACGATGAAATTATCCCTGCTCCAGACAAGAACCTGAACTCATGTTAATCTCTGACACAGCAGGTTTTTGATGGCTCTGTAAAAACGGAACATCATTGCTTAAGGCAAGGTGACAGCAGGGATAATTATTATCCATAATTCATGTTAAATACCTCAATCCCAGAGGAACAGGGAATGGGGGAGGGGGTGTCCTTGCTTATTTCCAAAGCCCCTCTAGTCTAACCTTCTCAGGTCTCAGGTGGTCAAGTGCAGAGAGCAATTGTAATTGATACCGAATGTGATATTTTCCAATGCATCCTTGTAGTAAAATAATATGCACAAAGCATCCAGTTGGCTATTTACTGTAGATATATATAGTAGTAGAATAGTACTGTATGCGTGCAGTCCCAGTTCTGGCTCCGATAGAATATGCTGCCTGACATGTATTTATTTTGTATAAAAGAATGACGCGTTGTCGTATGACACCGTGGCAGAGGAAAGATGGAGGAGGTTACATCTTTCAATGATTCCTAAAGCATGACGTGGTGTCATATGACACCGTGGCAGAGGGAAGATGGAGGTTACATCTTTCAATGATTCCTAAAGCATGACGTGGTGTCATATGACACCGTGGCAGAGGGAAGATGGAGGTTACATCTTTCAATGATTCCTAAAGCATGACGTGGTGTCATATGACACCGTGGCAGAGGGAAGATGGAGGAGGTTACATCTTTCAATGATTCCTAAAGCATGACGTGGTGTCATATGACACCGTGGCAGAGGGAAGATGGAGGAGGTTACATCTTTCAATGATTCCTAAAGCATGACGTGGTGTCATATGACACCGTGGCAGAGGGAAGATGGAGGAGGTTACATCTTTCAATGATTCCTAAAGCATGACATGGTGTCATATGACACATGACGTGGTGTCAGACACCGGGAAGAAGATGGAGGAGGTTACATCTTTCAATGATTCCTAATGACGTGGTGTCATATGACACCGTGGCAGAGGGAAGATGGAGGAGGTTACATAATGATTCCTAGCATGACGTGGTGTCATATGACACCGTGGTGGAGGAGGTTACATCTTTCAATGATTCCTAAAGCATGACGTGGTGTCAGAGGGAAGATGGAGGAGGTTACATCTTTCAATGATTCCTAAAGCATGACATGGTGTCATATGACACTGTGGCAGAGGGAAGATGGAGGAGGTTACATCTTTCAATGATTCCTAAAGCATGACGTGGTGTCATATGACACCGTGGCAGAGGGAAGATGGAGGAGGTTACATCTTTCAATGATTCCTAAAGCATGACATGGTGTCATATGACACCGTGGCAGAGGGAAGATGGAGGAGGTTACATCTTTCAATGATTCCTAAAGCATGACGTGGTGTCATATGACACTGTGGCAGAGGGAAGATGGAGGAGGTTACATCTTTCAATGATTCCTAAAGCATGACGTGGTGTCATATGACACCGTGGCAGAGGGAAGATGGAGGGGTTACATCTTTGAATGATTCCTAAAGCATGACATGGTGTCATATGACACCGTGGCAGAGGGAAGATGGAGGAGGTTACATCTTTCAATGATTCCTAAAGCATGACGTGTTTGAGCACGTCTGTCATGGATAAACAATAGAATATAATTCATACATCCCCTTTCTGTGATGCATATATACATTTGGAAACATTCTGTAGACATACAATAGCTAAGCAAATTGCATTTAGGATGTTGCAGTGCAATCAGATACATATTTGCGTGACTGTGACGTACATAAGACACCCTGCTGCCTGAGGAGCGGTGGTATGCAGATTAAGATAGTTAAAAGGCCACCTGACGTACATAAGACACAGTTTACCCTGCCCTGATAGTTAAAAGGCCACCTGCCTGACACCCTGCTGCCTGGGAGCGGTGGTATGCAGATTAAGATAGTTAAAAGGCCACCTGACGTACATAAGACACAGTTTACCCTGCTGCCTGAGGCGCGGTGGTATGCAGATTAAGATAGTTAAAAGGCCACCTGACGTACATAAGACACAGTTTACCCTGCTGCCTGAGGCGCGGTGGTATGCAGATTAAGATAGTTAAAAGGCCACATAACCAGGGGGCAGAATAAGGGCTGGTAAATGTTGATTAAACTGTACAACTCCCACCAAATTTACGAGGACTAATATTTTTACTTTATTACCTTATAGAATTTGTACAGGCCTTTATCTAGTTACAGGGCCGGTTGTCTTAGTAGAGCACGTAGGCTTGTGAATCAGCCGGTAATTGATGTCTCTTTTTACCTTGACATTTTGGCCACCTCATTTTAATGCTGATTGAAATGACCCTCGTTGTCAGTTTCTCCTTTTCACTTTGTGTCTTTCTGGAACTGTGGGGCCTAATGTAGATCTGGATGGATGAGGAGTACGTTTTCAACTACTTACCGATAGATCTCATGTTTGACATTAGTGAAATTATCGTATTACCTTATTCACTAGATATAAATCTAGACATGTACATTTGAGTTGTTATACATTTAGGTATAACCATAAGTACCATAATCAACTAATTAAAATATATCAGAAAGACAACTATATATAAATATATATATAAATATAGCTCTTAATGTCAAGCTCTATTTCATCATGCCTCCACATTAATGTGTATCAACAATATTAACCTTGTATCCACAATACAACATGAATGTACATGAAGCGTGGAGAATGCAGAATGTCTGTGGTGGAGCATTGTGTGAGCCTGAACTCATAAGTCAGAGAACGAGATTTCATACAACAATCTAATTGTATCAGTATCCAGGAGGGATTCGAGCTTTCCTCCCAGGGCCCCATGCTAGTTGATTGTGTGTGCATAACTAGAGGTTCCATTAGCAAGACGTAGAGTCAGCAAACACTCCTGTCGTCCTCCACAGACTCTCCCATCCAAAACACAGCAGTCACAGACAGAGAGAGATAAAGAGCATTACAAATGAACTGATCTGATTCTCTAATGCCTAATGTTATTCTGTAAATGTGTTTGCTATTTTGAACATAATATTCACTTATTTGGTCTTATGAAAATAATATATATTTTTGTTACTTTTTTCAATGTTTATTTATGGTGAAATTTGAAATCACATTGCCAAGTCCTCTGTTAATGAGATCTGCAAGAATGTAGAAATGTATGTGGGTTTAAACCAACCAGAATGGCAGAAACACACCATATTTATTTTAACAAATAGTCTCCTATAACATTCTATTTTACATGTCTTTCCTTGAGGAATTCCCTGGGTTCTGTTGTAAGACTCCAAGTCACAGGCATTTCAGAAGGGAGGCAATCCAACGGTCTGAATTCAAATAGAGGGAATTGCAATGAATATCAATCAGACTATGAATAAGTTCACAGTACACCAAGATATTAAGGTTAAAGAACGGGGAGGAGAAAAAAAGGTGACGATATTTGCAAACTGATACATTTTCTGCAGTCTAGATAAACAGAACCAGGAAAGGCCTGTTACAGATTCAATTGAGAAGATGAACATTTCTTCCAGGAGCACCCTTGTCAAATAATCCTGTTTTCCAAAACATGACTGCATTCTAGGAGCATCATTGCAGCAACCATACTCATTCCTGGTTCAGTGGGTTATATTTCTGTCTGGATTGGGCTTCCAGGGACATCCTGGGGCCGAGGATGTACTTTACCCAGGTCTGGGTAATGGTACGTACAACCCTGGCAACAATAACACATAATTAGCAGTTAATATATCTTTAAAATGTGATATTAAGTGCTATGTTGAGGTTCATCAATGTAAGGATAAGCAGCATTTAATTCCCATCATACATATTGCCCATTCACCATTATACTAAACATCTCTACATGGGCAAATCCCAATATGTTGGATGATGAAATTACCTCGTAAAATAATCTTATTAGCAATAATATAATGACTAAAGCTTTTCCCTGCATGCCATCATGATTATACAGTATTTACCCTCTGGCTAATTGCAAATGAAGTGCTCTGACAACATTACAGTGAACTTTGCATTGTACTCAATGATGACTTACAAATAAAATGGTTGACCTTGTGGTTGGGGAAAACACACAATTGCAGCCTGGAGAGTAAAACTTAAGGCAAGAGCTTAGTTTATTATTGTTGTGGTAGGTTGTCATAAAAGTCTGGGAAAATGGCAGATTTTAGAGTCACTTGACAGATTTAGCTTGCTTTTAAGAGATATTCATATTTTTTTATTCAATCACAAGAGGGAAGAAATTGTGCAGCAACTGTACATGGGAAATACTGTATTATCAGTAGTTTCATTTGATTTGACCATTGATAGCGTAGTAATATACTAGTTGGTGTCATATCATGGTGACTTTCTACCTCATCCATTCAAGCTCAATGAGTCCCTCCCTATGTCTGTTAAAAAGCCAGAACCAAAACCAAGTCCTGCAGATTGAAAATGTCATATTTACTAAATCCCCCAGCATTACTGTCAGTCCGGTAATTGATTTGAGATTGGTCTCCATTTGATTTGTTATTGTCCTTGACACTGGGTATATATATGGTAGTGGGCATTAATTGTGATGCTTACTGGCTCCCAATTCAATGCATCTGTCTGTTATGATAATATGTCAACACATCTTTCAAATCAAATCAAATCAAATCAAATTTATTTATATAGCCCTTCGTACATCAGCTGATATCTCAAAGTGCTGTACAGAAACCCAGCCTAAAACCCCAAACAGCAAACAATGCAGGTGTAAAAGCACGGTGGCTAGGAAAAACTCCCTAGAAAGGCCAAAACCTAGGAAGAAACCTAGAGAGGAACCGGGCTATGTGGGGTGGCCAGTCCTCTTCTGGCTGTGCCGGGTAGAGATTATAACAGAACATGACCAAGATGTTCAAATGTTCATAAATGACCAGCATGGTCGAATAATAATAAGGCAGAACAGTTGAAACTGGAGCAGCAGCACAGTCAGGTCAACTGTTGTTACACATTGAGATTGAAGTGATTCATTATAATATTGTTGCTATTCACTCTGGGCCCTTCAGGGATTCATTATAATATTGTTGCTATTCACTCTGGGGCCTTCAGTGATTCATTATATAATATTGTTGCTATTCACTCTGGGGCCTTCAGTGATTCATTATATAATATTGTTGCTATTCACTCTGGGGCCTTCAGTGATTCATTATAATATTGTTGCTATTCACTCTGGGCCTTCAGTGATTCATTATATAATATTGTTGCTATTCACTCTGGGGCCTTCAGTGATTCATTATATAATATTGTTGCTATTCACTCTGGGGCCTTCAGTGATTCATTATAATATTGTTGCTATTCAATCTGGGGCCTTCAGTGATTCATTATAATATTGTTGCTATTCACTCTGGGCCCTTCAGTGATTCATTATAATATTGTTGCTATTCATCTGGGCCCTTCAGTGATTCATTATAATATTGTTGCTATTCACTCTGGGCCCTTCCGTGATGCATTATAATATTGTTGGTATTCACTCTGGGCCCTCCAGTGATTCATTATAATATTGTTGCTATTCACTCTGGGCCCTTCAGTGATTCATTATAATATTGTTGCTTTTACTCTGGGCCCTTCAGTGAGTCATTATAATATTGTTGCTATTCACTCTGGGCCCTTCAGTGATTCATTATAATATTGTTGCTATTCACTCTGGGCCCTTCAGTGATTCATTATAATATTGTTGCTATTCACTCTGGGCCCTTCAGTGATTCATTGTAATATTGTTGCTATTCACTCTGGGCCCTTCAGGGATTCATTATATAATATTGTTGCTATTCACTCTGGGCCCTTCAGGGATTCATTATAATATTGTTGTTATTCATCTGGGCCCTTCAGTGATTCATTATAATATTGTTGCTATTCACTCTGGGCCCTTCAGTGATTCATTATAATATTGTTGCTATTCACTCTGGGCCCTTCGATGATTCATTATAATATTGTTGCTATTCACTCTGGGCCCTTCAGTGATTCATTATAATATTGTTGCTATTCACTCTGGGCCCTTCAGGGATTCATTATAATATTGTTGTTATTCATCTGGGCCCTTCAGTGATTCATTATAATATTGTTGCTATTCACTCTGGGCCCTTCAGTGATTCATTATAATATTGTTGCTATTCACTCTGGGCCCTTCGGTGATTCATTATAATATTGTTGCTATTCACTCTGGGCCCTTCGGTGATTCATTATAATATTGTTGCTATTCACTCTGGGCCCTTCAGGGATTCATTATATAATATTGTTGCTATTCACTCTGGGCCCTTCAGTGATTCATTATAATATTGTTGCTATTCATCTATAATATTGTTGCTATTCACTCTGGGCCCTTCAGTGATTCATTATAATATTGTTGCTATTCATCTGGGCCCTTCAGGGATTCATTATATAATATTGTTGCTATTCACTCTGGGCCCTTCAGTGATTCATTATGATATTGTTGCTATTCACTCTGGGCCCTTCAGTGATTCATTATAATATTGTTGCTATTCACTCTGGGCCCTTCAGTGATTTATTATAATATTGCTGCTTTTCACTCTGGGCCCTTCAGTGATTCATTATAATATTGTTGCTATTCACTCTGGGCCCTTCAGTGATTCATTATAATATTGTTGCTATTCACTCTGGGCCCTTCAGTGATTCATTATAATATTGTTGCTATTCACTCTGGGCCCTTCGTTAACCTGGTACTTTGTCTGAAATGGCTCCATAATGGCTCCATAATGAAGGGTTACCTAACAAATCCCTTTGCCATGTGTAGAGGACATTTGATCCATCTACTTGTATTACTCTATTGGAAACACATCTAACACTTTGTATGAGCTGCTGGACTGCAACAGAGCTATTGTACAAGGCATACACTATGATGGAACAGGTTTTATGATTCGGAAGGATGATGATAGTGGGAGGCATGTGGATAAATGTTTGTTTTACTCTGTTATATATTCTCATGAAGACACGAAGGTCAATATCTCTCTTTCTAACAAAGATCCCCAATGCTATGGGAATTAGAAAGATGGCCTGTGTTAGAAACAAAAGGGCAACTCGTTAATCTAGGACCTACCGGGAGGGAAAACTGTTTTCAAAATGGCACCCTATTCCCTACATTGTACGAAATGGAACCCTATTCCCTATGGGCCCTGGTCAAAAGTAATGCCCTATAGAGGGAATAGGGTGCTATTTGGGATGGAGATAACTATATTGGAAAAATAAAATGTCTTTCACAATGCCTCAAAATAGAATCCTATTTCCTAGCCTCTGGCACGGCAGGGGAAGGAGGGGCAGGTGTGCTGCATATCATGTTTTTACAGTATTTATTGGTCATTTAAGAGGGAGACTTTTATCTCTTGTAATATTGTAGTGAATACTCTTTTATTGAAACATATGACATTACTCTTTCTGTGTGGTAGCTCAAAAATATTGTGTTGTGTTCAATTGTTTAGTGTAGCATCCATGGATTCAAACATCGATTGCATTTTCTGTTTAGTTTGCATGTTGTGGTCGGAATTTACTAGGTGACGAATGGAGGAAGACAGTCCTGGATGGGACTGGAGCGGGACTGGATGGGGACTGGTGGGGTGGTGGAGGGGAACTGGATGGGGACTGGAGGGGAGGTGGAGGGGGACTGGATGGGGACTGGAGGGGAGGTGGAGGGGAACTGGATGGGGACTGGAGGGGAGGTGGAGGGGAACTGGATGGGGACTGGAGAGGAGGTGGATGGGAACTGGATGGGGACTGGAGTGGAGGTGGAGGGAACTGGATGGGGACAGGAGTGGACTGCACAGCACACAAAAAAGTCCCAAATGGCACCCTATTCCCTTATAGGGCCCTACTGCCTATAGGGTTATGGTCAAAAGTAGTGCAATATGTAGGGAATATGGTGCCATCTGGGATGCATCCCGGAGACTAATAAACATGAACAAGGCCTAACCCGAAACCCCTTCACACACTGGCCCATGCCCACCTCTGCTGGATCTGGGGGTCATGGATCGGCCTCCAGCCATCGGACGACCCACAAACAGGATGTCATCTGGTTGTCAGCTGGTTGGATTGACTTCATATTAACCAGTTTCACCAGGTGCTACTAATCATACTTAACCCTTGAGTGAACACGGATGATTCAGTTGATACATTTTCTTGGAACGGTACATTGTTGGATTTCTCATTAAATATGAAAATTATTTTGCTTTGAAGTGACACACATAATGTCATGGCATTTTACTTCCGGAGAACGTTGTAGTACACTATTGTTAATTGCAAACCACAGAAATTGTGAACTTGGTCTTGCCCTTTTATAAGGACACAGACAGACTATTCATTATCTATAATTTTATGATGTAATAAGCATCCATTATTTAAAAACCATGAAGGTTAGATTCAAATGTATAATTTTCTTGCCAAAGCGTGAAACCATGACAGCATCTGAAATGGCACCTAATTCCCTTTAAAGTGCATTTACCAGAGCCCTATTGGCCCTGGTCAAAACAAGTAAGTGCACTATAGGGAAAGGGGTGCATCAGGGCGGTGGTGCTTCTATTAAGTGAAATACGGTAATCATGTGATCTGGAGCTGTGAGTTATTGGTACCATTTGAATGAATTGTTTGTGTGCTCCAATAGTTGCAGGTATGACTGGAGAATGCACCTACGCCTGTTTCCTACAAAATGGTGGTGCATTTTCTGTTCTGATGAGAGAATGGAAAGACGGGGAGAATCTCAAATGGTTTTACTCAATGCCTCGTGTCCTCTCATCTCCTCCTTTTGAAAAAGGGCACAGGTAATCAATGATAGGAGTCTAGGAGTGTGCTTGAATGAAATGAGACTTTCCTTCTCAACTAGCTCACATCGGTCATATGACATTTACAGAGAAGGAAACCCGTAATACATGTGTAAAGTGGTCAAAATAAATGCAGCTAGTTGTGCTAGACATTTCATAGATAAAAGGATAAGTAGTGTATAATTTCTAAATGTGTGCCTGCTTCTTTCCTCTGATTGAACAACAGCTGATTCAAAGGGGGTGTGGCAAATTTCCAAACTCTTTTATCCACAGTTTGGGGGACAAACTCTGTGGAGGATATGAGTACAGTGCACTTCAGTATCCACAGATGGGGGTAATGGGGGACAGGAGCAAAAACTCCCTGTTCGCCTACTAACGAATTTACTCTTCTTGACCACTTGGACACTTATCGGTTTCCAGGTCACAGAGGAGGACAGACCTTTCCCCAATTGAGAATCTACCCTTGATTCCTTGCATCCTCACTCCTTGCCTCCTCCTCAACTCCCATTGGATGAAAAGGTCAGGGATCCCTTCTGTGTGGAGTGGACTAGGAGACGGCTGGTTTGGTGGCTGAGTGACCTTCTCATCCAATGGGTTTGAGAAGGAGGTGAGGAGACAGGACGTGAATAAACCAAGAATTGAAATCGAGATTCTCCAAGAGACAGATGCTGTTTATTCAAATCAGCTGGTTGGCTGAGTTATGAGACGGCTGGTTTGGTGGCTGTGTGGACTAGGAGACGGCTGGTTTGGTGGCTGAGTGGACTAGGACACGGCTGGTTTGGTGGCTGAGTGGACTAGGAGACTGGCTGGTTTGGTGGCTGTGTGGACTAGGACACGGCTGGTTTGGTGGCTGTGTGGAGTGGACTAGGACACGGCTGGTTTGGTGGCTGTGTGACTAGGAGACGGCTGGTTTGGTGGCTGTGTGGACTAGGAGACGGCTGGTTTGGTGGCTGAGTGGACTAGGAGACGGCTGGTTTGGTGGCTGAGTGGACTAGGAGACGGCTGGTTTGGTGGCTGAGTGGACTAGGAGACGGCTGGTTTGGTGGCTGTGTGGACTAGGAGACGGCTGGTTTTTGGTGGCTGTGTGGACTAGGAGACTAGGCTGGTTTGGACTGGCTGTGTGGACTAGGAGACGGCTGGTTTGGTGGCTGTGTGGACTAGGAGACGGCTGGTTTGGTGGCTGAGTGGACTAGGAGACGGCTGGTTTGGTGGCTGTGTGGACTAGGAGACGGCTGGTTTGGTGGCTGAGTGGACTAGGAGATGGCTGGTTTGGTGGCTGAGTGGACTAGGAGACGGCTGGTTTGGTGGCTGAGTGGACTAGGAGACGGCTGGTTTGGTGGCTGGTTTGTGGACTAGGAGACGGCTGGTTTGGTGGCTGAGTGGACTAGGAGACGGCTGGTTTGGTGGCTGAGTGGACTGGGACTGGAGGCTGGTTTGGTGGCTGAGTGGACTCGGAGACGGCTGGTTTGGTGGCTGAGTGGACTAGGAGACGGTTTTGGTGGCTGAGTGGACTCGGAGACGGCTGGTTTGGTGGCTGAGTGGACTCGGACACGGCTGGTTTGGTGGCTGAGTGGACTAGGAGACGACTGGTTTGGTGGGTGTGTGGACTAGGAGACGGCTGGTTTGGTGGCTGTGTGGACTAGGAGATGGCTGGTTTTTGGTGGCTGAGTGGACTAGGGAGACGGCTGGTTTGGGGTGACTGGCTGTTTGGGGACTAGGAGACGGCTGGTTTGGTGGCTGAGTGGACTAGGAGACGGCTGGTTTGGTGGGTGAGTGGACTAGGAGACGGCTGGTTTGGTGGCTGAGTGGACTAGGAGACGGCTGGTTTGGTGGCTGAGTGGACTAGGAGACGGATGGTTTGGTGGCTGTGAGTGGACTAGGAGACGCCGGTTTGGTGGCTGTGTGGACTAGGAGACAGCTGGTTTGGTGGCTGTGTGGACTAGGAGACGGCTGGTTTGGTGGCTGAGTGGACTAGGAGACGGCTGGTTTGGTGGCTGAGTGGACTAGGGACACGGCTGGTTTGGTGGCTGTGCTGGTTTGGTGGCTGTGGGGACTAGGAGACAGCCGGTTTGGTGGCTGTGGGGACTAGGAGACAGCCGGTTTGGTGGCTGTGGGGACTAGGAGACAGCCGGTTTGGGGCTGTGGGGACTAGGAGACGGCTGGTTTGGTGGCTGAGTGGATTATGAGACGGCCGGTTTGGTGGCTGAGTGGACTAGGAGACGGCTGGTTTGGTGGCTGTGGGGACTATGAGACGGCCGGTTTGGTGGCTGAGTGGACTAGGAGACGGCTGGTTTGGTGGCTGAGTGGACTAGGAGACGGCTGGTTTGGTGGCTGAGTGGACTATGAGACAGCCAGTAAAGGTAATCCTTGTGTTTTTATTGTGGCTTGATTATGTATTACATTCATACACACTAAGTAACTTTTTAGCGTCTATTCATGAAGGTATCTTTTGTTAAGAGCCCCGATGCTTCTACACCTGCATTGCTTGCTGTTTGGGGTTTTAGGCTGGGTTTCTGTACAACACTTTGAGATATCAGCTGATGTACGAAGGGCTATATAAATAAATGGGATTTGATTTGATGCTTGTCCTGAACATCGCTTGCCGAACGGTTTTGGAATCATAAGAAACATATCTTTCATATCAGAGAGAAATAATCATCATAAAAAAATTTGAATTACTGCACATCTTTATAGAGTTAGGGTTAGTGTTCCCACACGGCCATATCTCCATGTTACAGCACTTGTATACGGAAGACAAACTGAAGATAGAGGCGACCACCTGTGCTAATTAGCTATCTAGTGTGCGCGAACACCTGTGTGTAAGCGTAACTACGGAGGAAGTGTAGTTTGTTGGCTGGAGACACAGCCGTATGGATCTGTGCAAACCTGCTACAGTAAGTCTACCTTGTTTATTTGATAGCTTATTTCTCGCTCATATGACATTTAAATTCCATATGTTTCGAAAACAATGATTTGTTGGGATTGTACTTCACATGGTTCCACCGGTAAGTGATGCTTATAGCCCAGAACCCTTGAGATGAGGCAGAATGCCTTATTTAATGCTGTGGGCTTTTGAGATGAAATTTATTACGTGAAGAACCATGCAGAGAATAGTGCCATTTTTTGGGACAAACACATGTGAGTTTCCATGTTTCAGGATTTATTACAGAATAAATATGTATTGATCATAGACATAGTGTATTTATTTCATACATGATTCTTTATTTAAACCTAGATTAGCTGACATTTCAGCACGGTCCTTCAAGGTTACCATGGCAAAGAAATAGAGTAGTCCCCATACTGCACCACACAACCATGTGTCACTAATGGCACCATGTTCCTATGTAGTGCACTACTTTACCATAGTGCATTACTTTCGACCAGAGCCCTGCATGTGTATGGCAAGGGTAGGCAACCCTATTCCTGGAGGGCCGCTAGTTGTTCCAACTAGGCACCACCCCTGACCATCTGAGATAATTGATCAGTTCAGTGATGGCCAAAATTCAACACACTTGGTCTTCCAGGTTGGTGTGCAATAACAAAGTTGAAAACTTGTTTCCTTTCACAGGTATTACAGTTTTAAAGATGATCTGGGCCTGGGTTGATCTCAGGCATGACCTTCTCATCCACTGTGTTCAAAGACCACTGGAAGGTAAAAGCATGATTGTTTCTGACAGACCAACCGATCTGACCTTTATAGGTCTTGACCCTGGCTGGATTGGGTTGTGTTGTTTTGTTTGGGCTATGTCTGATCTGATGAATGACAATATTGATAGATTCACTATTTATTTAATTTAATAGATATTGCTATATTACATTTGCCAAAGTTTTGGTCTTATCATATATGCTTGGACATTTGAGATCATTTTTTGCATGAATCTCCTTGCCGATATTGCTGAAAATATATTATATTGTTTGCAAAACTGTAATGCGCTCAATATCTACTCCTGTGTCTTATTCGAATCAGTATAATTTCCTATAGCCAACTTTGCTTTTAGGCTCTCTCATATCCATGACTTTGTTATTCCGATATTCTCATCATGGGCTCAGAGAAACACCTGCTGCTCGAGCCCTGAAAGCTCTCTAAGCGTCAGGTTTCCGTAGCAACAGGTCCTTCACCGAGGCTTCCGGTGTTGTCTCACATGTCCAAAGAAAACATTGTAGCTATCCTTTTTAAATTGGAAACATATGACTCCATGTACTTTTGCAACTAACCATCATTCGAAGTGTGCTGCTGCAACATGTTCAACTGAGGGTGAGCATACACGTATGTGATAATTCTGTATTGAACGACGCGCGAAACTAAATTGGTGAGCAGGGAGCTCGAACATAGAGGCGCGAGCAGCAGATGGCCCTGTGTGTCGTCAGATTATATCCTAGTTAAACCCAGGGCCTTGAGCATTTCTAGAGCGGGGGCAGACGTGGTGGATGTTGCTGAAATAGTCTACGGTTACTTTGTGTACATTATAATTGCGAATAAATGAATGCATGTAGCCAGGCATTATCATGGCCGTGCCGTAATTGCCTCCACTCGCCATAGGCTATAGTTGGTGATTGGAGAATAGCAATTATGTCCTCCTTGTGCGAACGGAGACGACGTCGTAGTTTAATAAAAATGTATTGGCTACCAAATTCATTTACGAGTGGTAAAATATAATGTGTTATTAACTGTAGAAAACAAACGCATTCTTGACATTGTCTACAGAATGGGAGCGCCTGTGACTCATTATATTCTCCACAGTCTATTCTAGATTCTAGAGACGATGGTACTATACACCGTTGGCACTTGACATTTATCACCAGAGAACACACCAGTATCCACCAATAATTCGATCATCAGACCTATGTATGAACTGTGTGAATGACACATGCCATGGACAAGGTTGGTCTTTGAGTCCTACGTTTTCATAGGGGATGTCATAAGCACATCATATCAAGTAGAGGTACAGGTTCCTGGATGTGGAACTTGCACTTCTTATTGATAGCCTACACACGTAGCATACAGTATGGTCTCATACACTGTAATTAAAGCAGTCAATTAGAGGTATAAACGATATAATGAAAGCCTGTAATAAGTCAATGCTTTTGGGTGGTTTAAGAAATAATCATCAGGATTTATGGGTGTTCCAGATAATTGGATTGATCCGGGAAATCAATAGTGAAATGATATAAATGTATCCCAAATTCTATCCCTGTGTAGTGCACCATTAACCAGAGCCCTATGGGATACCCCATGCGTCCTAGTCAAAAGTAGTGCACTATAGAGGGAATAGGTAGCCATTTGGGACAGAAGCTATATACATGTCTATTTAACAGCTTCTTCATCATCATATTCCTCAGTGCTCTGTATTGACCTGCAACCTTTCTGCTGGAAATGGAGGGAGGAGAGGAGAGGGAAAGAACGTGCAGGAGGGAGGGAGGAGAGGGAAAGAACGTGCAGGAGGGAGGGAGGAGAGGGAAATAACGTAATGGAGGGAGGGAGGAGAGGGAAAGAACGTGCAGGAGGGAGGGAGGAGAGGGAAAGAACGTGCAGGAGGGAGGGAGGAGAGGGAAAGAACGTGCAGGAGGGAGGGAGGAGAGGGAAAGAACGTAATGGAGGGAGGGAGGAGAGGGAAAGAACGTAATGGAGGGAGGGAGGAGAGGGAAAGAACGTAATGGAGGGAGGGAGGAGAGGGAAAGAACGTAATGGAGGGAGGGAGGAGAGGGAAAGAACGTAATGGAGGGAGGGAGGAGAGGGAAAGAACGTAATGGAGGGAGGGAGGAGAGGGAAAGAACGTAATGGAGGGAGGGAGGAGAGGGAAAGAACGTAATGGAGGGAGGGAGGAGAGGGAAAGAACGTAATGGAGGGGAGGGAGGAGAGGGAAAGAACGTAATGGAGGGAGGGAGGAGAGGGAAAGAACGTAATGGAGGGAGGGAGGAGAGGAAAGAACGTAATGGAGGGAGGGAGGAGAGGGAAAGAACGTAATGGAGGGAGGGAGGGAGGAGGGAAAGAACGTGCAGGAGGGAGGGAGGAGAGGGAAAGAACGTGCAGGAGGGAGGGGGAGGGGAGGGAAAGAACATGCAGGAGGGAGGGAGGAGAGGGAAAGAACGTGCAGGAGGGAGGGAGGGAGGGAGGGAGGGAGAAAGAACATGCAGGAGGGAGGAGGAGAGGGAAAGAACGTGCAGGAGGGAGGGAGGAGAGGGAAAGAACGTGCAGGAGGGAGGGAGGAGAGGGAAAGAACGTGTAATGGAGGGAGGGAGGAGAGGGAAAGAACATGCAGGAGGGAGGGAGGAGAGGGAAAGAACGTGCAGGAGGGAGGGGAGGGGAGGGAAAGAACATGCAGGAGGGAGGGAGGAGAGGGAAAGAACGTGCAGGAGGGAGGGAGGGAGGGAGGGAGGAGAGGGAAAGAAAGGGAGTGTAGGAGGGAGGGAGGAAGGGAGGAGAGGGAAAGAACGTGCAGGAGAGAGAGGGAGGAGGGAGGGAGAGAAAGAACGTGCAGGAGGGAGGGAGGGAGGAGAGGGAAAGAACGTGCAGGAGGCCTTTGAGTGTACAGTGTGTGTGCCTGTGTGAATCCATAGGCCTGTAACACATTTGCAAATCATGGTCATTTATTTTGTGGTCCTTAGTGAGACTCTTCCTTGCTTTTCAAACGTGACAAATGCAACTGTCAGCAAACCGACAAGTAAATAAGTGTTTTGATGTCAGTGTTCAGAGGACAATTCCTCCTCAACAAGTGATATATGTGATCGGGGAGCTTGCCAGTGAAATGCAAGATTGTATTACTGTTACTGGCTGACCTTATATCAAACAAAACAAAACAGCTGGTTGATTTGTCAGACAGTTATTTGGTTTGGCTTCTTTGGCTGACTGACTGGCTGACTGGATGGAGTGTGTCCTCTGACTGACTGGCTGGCTGACTGGCTGACTGGATGGAGTGTGACCTCTGACTGACTGACTGGCTGGCTGACTGGATGGAGTGTGACCTCTGACTGACTGGCTGGCTGACTGGATGGAGTGTGACCTCTGACTGACTGGCTGGCTGACTGGCTGACCGGATGAAGTGTGACCTCTGACTGACTGACTGGCTGACTGGATGGAGTGTGACCTCTGACTGACTGACTGGCTGACTGGATGGAGTGTGACCTCTGACTGATTGACTGGCTGACTGGATGGAGTGTGACCTCTGGCTGACTGGATGGAGTGTGACCTCTGGCTGGCTAACTGGCTGACTGGATGGAGTGTGACCTCTGGCTGGCTAACTGGCTGGCTGACTGGATGGAGTGTGACCTCTGACTGACTGGCTGGCTGACTGGATGGAGTGTGACCTCTGTCTGACTGACTGGCTGGCTGACTGGATGGAGTGTGACCTCTGACTGACTGGCTGGCTGACTGGCTGACCGGATGAAGTGTGACCTCTGACTGGCTGACTGAATGGAGTGTGACCTCTGACTGACTGGCTGGCTGACTGGATGGAGTGTGACCTCTGACTGATTGACTGGCTGACTGGATGGAGTGTGACCTCTGGCTGACTGGATGGAGTGTGACCTCTGGCTGGCTAACTGGCTGACTGGATGGAGTGTGACCTCTGGCTGGCTAACTGGCTGGCTGACTGGATGGAGTGTGACCTCTGACTGACTGGCTGGCTGACTGGATGGAGTGTGACCTCTGACTGACCATAGTCGGACTAAACCAGGCATCACGTCTCATTCCTGGAAAAAGGTTTGTTGGGACTCCTTTGCCCAGAGGGGGCAGCTCATCAGACCTGAGACATCTTGCAGCATTCCTCATCCTTTTTCTACATTTTTTAAATTGCTTCCTGGCTACACAAATACAGAATGAATTGTGATTGATCTACATTCCATTATTGATAAGCTTCAGGTTTACAACTATCCCTGATTTTCACTGTCTCTACACAGCTCTTGGACTACTAATCAGATGTGTGGGATTGTTGGTGATAATTAGTAGGCCTACATTATTTAATTGTTTCATGTTCTCTTAGGCTGGCGTGTGACCTCTATGACTGACTGCAGTCGGACTAAACCAGGCATCACGTCTCATTCCTGGAAAAAGGTTTGTTGTGACTCCTTTGCCCAGAGGGGGCAGCTCATCAGACCTGAGGGAGATCTTGTCCCCAGGCAAGAAAGCTACAGACTTCTTTCTTTCTTTCAATCCAGTTTTTCCTCTATTTAACATGGGAAACAAAGCATCTTTAGAAAATCACTTCAGGATGGTAAAACATTTTTAGTGTTAACTTAAATGACTAAAACCAGATGGAGCAATATCTTTTTAAATAAGATAATCTTTGACAACTAATCGAAATAAAAACTAGGCAGGGAGAATTTAAAATTTCAAAATGTCATGGCATGGGGCTCCTATTGATTTGTTATGTTTGAGTCAGTCAGATAGTATAAGAACAAGGCACAAGCCATGACAAAATGGGTAGATTTGCAGGACATTTTCTTTCAAACTTAAACGTGTTCTCTCTGCCTCATGGCCAAATGTGTAGATTTGCAGGACATTTTCTTTCAAACTTAAACGTGTTCTCTCTGCCTCATGGCAAAATGTGTAGATTTGCAGGACATTTTCTTTCCAACTTAAACGTGTTCTCTCTGCCTCATGGCCAAATGTGTAGATTTGCAGGACATTTTCTTTCAAACTTAAACGTGTTCTCTCTGCCTCATGGCAAAATGTGTAGATTTGCAGGACATTTTCTTTCAAACTGAAACATGTTCTCTCTGCCTCATGGCCAAATGTGTAAATCTGCAGGAAATGTTCTTTCTAACTGAAACATGTTCTCTCTGCCTCATGGCCAAATGTGTAAATCTGCAGGAAATGTTCTTTCTAACTGAAACGTGTTCTCTGCCTCATGACAAAATGTGTAGATTTGCAGGACATTTTCTTTCAAACTGAAACATGTTCTCTCTGCCTCATGACAAAATGTGTAGATTTGCAGGACATTTTCTTTCAAACTGAAACATGTTCTCTCTGCCTCATGGCAAAATGTGTAGATTTGCAGGACATTTTCTTTCAAACTGAAACATGTTCTCTCTGCCTCATGACAAAATGTGTAGATTTGCAGGACATTTTCTTTCAAACTGAAACATGTTCTCTCTGCCTCATGGCAAAATGTGTAGATTTGCAGGACATTTTCTTTCAAACTGAAACATGTTCTCTCTGCCTCATGACAAAATGTGTAGATTTGCAGGACATTTTCTTTCAAACTGAAACGTGTTCTCTCTGCCTCATGGCCAAATGTGTAGATTTGCAGGACATTTTCTTTCAAACTGAAATGTGTTCTCTCTGCCTCATGGCAAAATGTGTAGATTTGCAGGACATTTTCTTTCAAACTGAAACGTTTCTCTCTGCCTCATGGCCAAATGTGTAGATTTGCAGGACATTTTCTTTCAAACTGAAATGTGTTCTCTCTGCCTCATGGCCAAATGTGTAGATTTGCAGGACATTTTCTTTCTAACTGAAACATGTTCTCTCTGCCTCATGACAAAATGTGTAGATTTGCAGGACATTTTCTTTCAAACTGAAACATGTTCTCTCTGCCTCATGACAAAATGTGTAGATTTGCAGGACATTTTCTTTCAAACTGAAACGTGTTCTCTGCCTCATGGCCAAATGTGTAGATTTGCAGGACATTTTCTTTCAAACTGAAACATGTTCTCTCTGCCTCATGGCAAAATTAGTAAATTTGCAGGAAATGTTATTTCAACTGAAACATGTTCTCTCTGCCTCATGACAAAATGTGTAGATTTGCAGGACATTTTCTTTCAAACTGAAACATGTTCTCTCTGCCTCATGGCAAAATGTGTAGATTTGCAGGAAGTTCGCTAACTTTTCCACCGTTGGGAAACACTGGAATTGCTTATTTTTCCTGAATTTGTTTACCATTGACATGGTATTTATTCACAATATAGCTTAGCCTGTATTTTGACAACCAATCAAATGTTTGGGATTCATTCATTCATTCGATTGGTTTATGTTTTCTGTGGTACACCAGTGGAGGGATTCCAGGTGGAAAAACCAAACAGTCACAATATTGATCTACAGTATTAGCTTGCAACATGTTTTACATTCTCCCCCCATGTTTTAACTAATGTTAAACCTCAATATTTTGTGGTGTACATTTTCTCTCACTTCCATTAAATCACAGCTTACATCATGTCTCGTCCTCAGCATCTGGAAGATATTCTCATGTCTAAACCCTTTGGAAGAACCGATACAGGCAATTCTATTTCCATGTGATAAATTAGCACAAGCAAGTGTCTCTTGCCAGCGAGGGATGGAGAAAGAGAAATGGAGAGCAAGGAAAGAAAATAAAGAATAGGAGAGAGATTTACCAATACTGTGTTATTGATCCGTTGGCCTCAGCACACGTGTGTGATTGTCATCCTATTATCCAAGCTGACATCGAGCACGACAGGAGCATTAGATGCCCCTCTCACCCCCTCCCTCCCTCAGCTTCTCCTCGTTACTCCTCTCTCCTATGAGTCAGCCAATGTCATCCTGATTAGAGCTGGGTGATATGGACACTAAATACACATCGTGAGAAATGTAACTATTTTGCTGGATAACAATGAATACAACATGAAGAAAATAAATTTAATGGATAAGTGTAACCACTTGACATTAGTGACGGGCTCTAGACACGTTGTTTTCCAGTGCCAACTAAGACAACTGAGATGGAGATTTTAAAAATGAAGCTCACAAATCCAGGGAATATATGATTGATATGTTGATGTACAAAATGTAAAAATAGGATCCAGGGGCCTCATGTACACTGCGTGAGTATGTGGACAGCTGCTCATCGAACATCTCATTCCAAAATGATGGGCATTAACATGGAGTTGGTCCCCCTTTGCTGCTAAAACAACCTCCACTCTTCTGGGAAGGCTTTCCACTAGATGTTGGAACATTATTGCAGGGACTTGCTTCCATTCAGCCACAAGCATTAGTGAGGTTGGGCACTGATGTTGTGCGATTAGGCCTGGCTCGCATTCGGCGTTCCAATTAATCCCAAAGGTGTTTGATGGAGTTGAGGTCAGCCGTGCAGACCAGGCAAGTTCTTACACACTGATCTCGACAAACCATTTCTGAATGGACCTGGCTTTGTGCTTGGGGGCATGGTCATGCTGAAACAGGAAAGAGCCTTCCCCAAACTGTCGCCACAAATTTAGAAGAATGTCATTGTAGTATGCTGTAGTGTTAAGATTTCCCTTCACAGGATCTCAGAGGCCTAGTCCAAACCATGAAAACAGCCCAGGACCTTTTTTTCCTCCTCCACCAAACTTTACAGTAACAATATGCATCCGCCAAACCCGAAGATTCGTCCGTCGGCCTGCCAGATGGTGAAGCGTGATTCATTTGAGAACTTGTTCTCAACTTGCCTACCTGGTTAAATAAAGGTGAAATAAATAAAATCACTCCAGATAACAAGTTTCCACTGCACCAGAATCCAATGGCGGCGAGCTTTACACCACTCCAGCCGACACTTGACATTGCGCATGGTGATCTTCGGGTTTTATGCGTCTGCTCAGCCATGTAAACCCATTTCATGAAACTCCCGACGAACAGTTATTGTGCTGACGTTGCTCCCAGAGACAGTTTGGAGCTCGGTAGTGAGTGTTGCAACAATGGTTTTTACATGCTACGCGCTACAACGGGTTGAGCTCTAGTAGGGCAGAAATTTGATGAACTGACTTGTTTGAAAGGTGGCATCCTATAATGGTTGTCACATTGAAAGTCACTGAGCTCTTCAGTAAGGCCGTTCTACTGCCAATGTTTGTCTATGGAGATTGCATGGCGGTGTATTTCCATTGTGAATTCATGCAACATATCTTGACAGGCTATATATAATTTGACCACATCAGTGCATTTGTTACGATAATAATCCATATAAAGTACAGTAATTTGTTAAGTTAAAGGTATGTGTGAAAGTGTAACCATTGTTTCACTGAGATAATGGGAAATCAAATGAGATGGCAGATCTTGCTCTGTTGGAAAATTTGGCAAACGCTGCATTTTGCAGAGAGTGCATTTTTAGAGACGGGTGGGACTTTTTTTTTGCAGGAGGTACAGATTGGTTCATCAGATATCATTTCCCAAAACCAATCTTAAGAATCTTTGCAAGGATTTAAGACCTTCTTTAGAAAGGCGAACCCATGCCGTTTCGGTGAACATCAAAGTGCAATCCACCCTTTGGTTTTTGGCAACGGGCTCTTTTCAGCTGGAGCTTGTTGATCGGCATCTCACATCCCCCGATGTGCCAATGTTTTATGTTCTGGATGCAAAATGAACTGAGAACAACATTTCCATACACCATCAGGGAAAACCAGGTTCGTTGCATAACTGAATGCATTCAACTGTAATGTGTCTTCCCTCTGCATTTAACCCAACCCCTCTGAATTAGAGAGGTGCGATTAAGCCTGGCTTAATTGACATTCACGGCTGTTTGTGATACAGCCTGGAATTGAACCAGGGTCTGTAGTGACACCTCTAGCACTGAGATGCAATGCCTTTAGACCGCTGTGCCACTCGGGAGCCCTTTACATGTTGCGTTTTATATTTTTGCTCTGTATATATTTTCCATTGCTAAGGCAACGTGAATTGTCCTAATGGTCCTCTGTTGCTATGTTATTATTTTTATTGGTCAAACCACGACTGAGGGAGCCAAATAAAACCTTTTGGTTGTACTCAACCTCTGGCACGAACACCTATATTTTGGTTGCACTGTTGTAGGCTATTTCATGGTACGGCCTTGTATATATTCCCCATGGCCTTTTAAAGGGATGATTTTGACCATATATGGTTAATTGGGGGCGTTTCGAAATGCAAATAGCCAAGGTCACACGCGTGCACTGAGGATGAGAACAATTGGTATTTATCAACAGTTTTACCGGTGTGCATATAATTGTTTGATAAATGACATTTTTTCTATGTGTACGAACATTCAAAATGATGTTTGTTAGTAGTATTTTAGAATAGTTTCTATGCAATATGAGGCCCCAGAATGATAAAAAAATATATATATCTTCAGGGAATTCGCAGACATCCTTGTGCATTGACCTATAGGCTCTATTATACACCACGTGAGGAAGTGGGAACTCACAACACTTCTAACTCTAAATATTATGTTGTTGCTATATATCTATTAGCCATGTAGGCTAATTGATGAATCTGTCAGTAAATGTAGGCTAATGTTCTAAAAACCGTTCCAGAGCAAGGCCGAGGCTACTTGATGTAGGCCTATTCACTGCAAATGGTGCTCTCCACTCCACCAAAACCATACTACAGCCAACTCCGGTTGTAAAGTGGTGCCATGAACTCTGTTAAGAGGTGACAAATACATAATATACTCGCAGAAAGCTGTGACTGTCCTCTCTGTAACTAGAATGACAGTAGTTGCTATGAAAACTGTATTTGTTCCCAATAGCATTTTGAGTAATGGTCATATGCTTGTGCTTCTCAGAATGCATCTCTCCCTCCTCCGTGTCACAGTGGGAAGAGGGGTGAGAGTGGCTCGCCCACACAACAGGCGACAGCCTAACAGGGCCAGGCACACACTTTCATAGCAGGAATCAACATAATGTATAGGCTATTACTGTTGACTAGATAATGGTTCTACAACAATCTACTGGAACGTCGTGTAGCATTGCTTCGGTAAGAGGAAGGCAATGTCGATCATTTTCGGTTTATCTCCCCCCAAGGTCGCTCTTCTACAGACTACCATGCCCTCTTCAATTCATCCCCTTACCCCTCTCACCTTGTTATTTGGGTTAACTCTTCTCCTCCTCCTCTCCCCATGCATCGCCCAATTTGATCCTTGTGTGAACGGAAGGAGAACTCAGAGACTACCTCTTCTCCTCCTCCTCTCCCCATGCACGCCCAATTTGATCCTTGTGTGAACGGAAGGAGAACTCAGAGACTACCTGTTCATCTGGGTTCTATCATATCTAGAAAGTAGTGGTCTTTATTCCAAATGGCACCCTACAGTATTCCTTACACAGTGCACCATTTTTTACCAGAGCCCTATGGACCCTGGTCAATGGAAGGGCACTATTTAGGAAACAGAGTGCTATTTGGGGTGTAGCCATGGTTCTTTAGACCAGGCCTGTTGCATGAATACGCTCTCTCAGCCCTTTTCATACATCAATATTATGACATGTGCCCCTGTGCTTGAATTTGAATATCAATCATAGAGCACTCTTCAAGCTTGTTGCTCCTTCTCACTGGTAATGTAAAACCTCATTTCACATCTCATAATGGTAAATAAGGACTCGGTGCAAACGCGTTACCTACGCAGGCTGAGACATTAAGCATAGAGTTGTTGTTTAATTCAAATATGCTTATTGGATACAGATTTTACAGCAAAGGTTGGATGATAGAAACATTTTTTTCTGCTGCATTCGCTTAATTTACCCATGAAATTCATCCAAGATGAAAGTCTATTGCCTTGCCTCCTAATTCTGATATGTATGGTGGTTTTCATGGTAACGGACCTGTCTCTTGACTAAATGTATCATCTGGTGAGTTTAATGAAAGATGATACCTGTCAGATCTGGGTTCAGATAATATTTGTTTTCTTTCAAATACTTCAGGTGTGCTTCATGGATCTTGCTTGTCACAATGGATTAGTCCCAAAAGCGCACATGTGACCCATTTGGCTCTCCAGACAGGCTTAATCAAACACACAAAGTATTTGAAAGGAAAACAAATACTATTTGTACCCAGGTCTGGAATAATACCCATCATGTATTTGATTATAGTCCTGGGTGTACTCTGACCTTTACTTCAAAGAAAACCTCCCAGGCTGATAATTAGGCTAGGATCTGATACCTCAGTATGTCTGACAGTTCCTGTTGACAACATGGATACTCCCAAATAGAGCCCCACAGTGGAGGTGTCATAATGCCCATAAAACCTAGTGGTCAAACAAGGAAAGCTTTCCAATTGTTTTTTTCCATAGGGGAGTTTAGAAACACGTAAAATAAAGGCTGTGTTTCATGTATTCTTACCCTGGTGTGACATTTTGCTAACCATGTAAATCTCTCTAGGACAAGATGACTTTTATCAATATAGTCGCCTGTATTTGGTCTCATATTCGAAAATGCTAATTAGCGTCAAAGTAGACAAATCAAGAGATTCTTACCTTTGCTTCAATTTGGTAGTCTCATCCAGATCACCATGGTATTTGTAGTTCTTTATGATAGAGGCAAATTAGCATTTTATTTTTTTGTGGATAAATACAGGCGACTATATTGATAAAAGTCACCTTGTCCTAGAGAGATTTACATGATTATTAAAACGTCATGCCAGGGTAAGAATACACGAAACACAGCCCTTATTTGAAGTGTTTCTAAAATCCACTATGGGAAAAATTAGTGGTGGAAAACGATTGGAACCATTTCCCTGTTTGACTGCTAGGTGTTATGGGTATTAATGACTCATACTGTGGTACTCTATGGCACTCTTTTCTTTCGACTACTGTACTAATGTTGACCAGGGCCCATGGGGGTAGGTCCCTTGTAGGGAAAAGGGTGCCATTTGGGAGACAACCTATGTATCCAGTTGTGGTTTCCTTTTGTTTGTTCAGTAATCATGAGCCTCTGATTACATAGTAATTAACCTCCACACGTATAGAGATTATTCTTCTAACTATAGAAACACAGTAAAACAATTATACTGTCCAGTCTCGTTATTATTGGTCTATTACCCAATATAATAAATATAATTATTTTAATTATAGCAACATAGTTGATTTGTTTATGAATACAAATAAATGTACAGTATTTATACAATCTTTGCATAGTAAAGGGCAGCTGGATTTGTCTTTATCCACAGTAAAGCTTGTGTTATCAGTACAGACTTTCCATGCTCTTTTCTTCACCTCCCTCCCTGAACGACTGTACCGTGAGAGAGATGGTGAGCTGAGGAACACAATGGCATCGTTCCTTCCTGTCTCCGACTGTGTCCCAAACGGTACGGTTTTCGCTCCAAGCCCAGTGGTAATTTATCAACCAATTAATTATTTGAATCAGGTGCACTTTATTAGGGTTGGAGTGAATCCCTACAGGATAGTCGCTTCCAGGAACAGGGTTGGAGAGCCCCATTATAAACAATTGCAAATTGTTAATCAAGGAAGGTTGTTGATGGTAATGTACTGCCCCTGCCCTGCCCCAAGCCTGGTTGTTGATGATGGTGCTGCTCCAGACCTGGTTGTTGATGATGGTACTGCTCCAGGCCTGGTTGTTGATGATGGTACTGCTCCAGGCCTGGTTGTTGATGATGGTACTGCTCCAGGCCTGGTTGTTGATGATGGTACTGCTCCAGGCCTGGTTGTTGATGATGGTACTGCTCCAGGCCTGGTTGTTGATGATGGTACTGCTCCAGGCCTGGTTGTTGATGATGGTACTGCTCCAGGCCTGGTTGTTGATGATGGTTGTGATCCAGGCCTGGTTGTTGATGATGGTACTGCTCCAGACCTGGTTGTTGATGATGGTACTGCTCCAGGCCTGGTTGTTGATGATGGTACTGCTCCAGGCCTGGTTGTTGATGATGGTACTGCTACAGGGCTGGTTGTTGATGATGGTACTGCTCCAGGCCTGGTTGTTGATGATGGTACTGCTCCAGGCCTGGTTGTTGATGATGGTACTGCACCAGGCCTGGTTGTTGATGATGGTACTGCTCCAGGCCTGGTTGTTGATGATGGTACTGCTCCAGGCCTGGTTGTTGATGATGGTACTGCTCCAGGCCTGGTTGTTGATTATGGTACTGCTCCAGGCCTGGTTGTTGATGGTGGTACTGCTCCAGGCCTGGTTGTTGATGATGGTACTGCTCCAGGCCTGGTTGTTGATGATGGTACTGTTCCAGGCCTGGTTGTTGATTATGGTTTTGCTCCAGGCCTGGTTGTTGATGATGGTACTGCTACAGGGCTGCTGCACTGGAAGGTTCTCTCTTTCTTCTGTCGTCCTTTTTCTTTCACTGTCATTCTCCTTTCTCTAACTCTTTAACGGTCTGTCTGGTCTGGTCGTGAGTGAGTCTGCTATCCATACTACAGTGTAATGTTTCAGAAAGGATAACACTTCAATGGGATGGCTATAGATGGGAAGGGATTGTGATATGGTTTCATATACAAGGACACCATGTTTAAACTGGAAACATGGTTCATTATTGATAGAGATAACTACAGTATGTCCAGCATTGTCAACATTTGATCGATGTAATTGACTACAGTACGCTCGCATGATTGTTCCTCATTGCTTTACAATCATACAATGTGGATAAAACAACCGTTGATAGAAATACAATGTATTCAGGTCAAAGGGATCTTTGCCAATGCAAAGCAGGAACAATCCCTCCCCAGACAGCTTGCTCTGTCAAACAGTGTAGGCCGCTACCGAGTTCCCTGCAAAGCTTTCAGTCACAATACCCTCCCCAATCTCATTGCCTTTATCACTCCCCCTTGTATTGATACTACTGCTCCGTGTATTCAGACTTCTCTATGTATTACTTTATCACCAGGCAGTTATTCATATCAGTCATTGTGAGTCAGACAGATCTGACAGTGGGAATGTGCAGTTACAGTAACACTGGGGGATGGGTGCCTCAAATGGCACCCTATTCCCTACATAGTGCACTACTGCTGGCCAGGGCCCATAGGGTGTCATTTGGGACGTAGACAGGGCTTTTTTATCTCTCTACTCCCTAGTTCTTTTATCTGGAGTACACGGGTTAGAGAAGGTCCTAGGGGAGAGAGACAACTGCTTCTGGTTTAACTCATCTCACATGCTTGACACTGAGGGATCTGTCTGTGTGTGTCTGTGTGTGTGTGTGAGCGAGAGAGGAAATATTTTATCTGACGCTGTCACTGGTTGTATAAACCTCAGGAAATGAGGCTATGTGACATTCTCGGTGGTCAGCAGCGGTACAACCCATACCTGGGTTAAAATACTATTTGAAATTATTTCAAATACTTTGTGCTTAATTGAGCTCTACTTGCTAATAGAAGAGTCCCAAAAGTGTCAACCCGCCTTTCCCATCTCTCGCTCCAGGCAGACTAGTGCTTATATAATAGTATTTGATCCTAGGTCAGATCAAACAACTGATGGTAAAGTCACTGCAGTTTTAACTATACATGTAGCCTGCAACGTCAGAACTGACTTACTTAAACTTGATTGTATATTTTGAGGATTAGGACTGTCATTCAAAATGTTGTCATGTTGACACAAATGGTTTGGACTAAAACTTAACTAGTTTAGTTGATGTTCACATTGTTGGAAGTCCAGGCAGTATAAACAGAACTTTTGAAATACATTTACATTTTTCATCAGCAGCATCATTCAAGGTTGTCATATTGACAGAAAATATGATCTTTTTGATTGATTTTAGCTAATCAAACTCTTACTTGTTTTGTCTTTAGGTTGGTGTGTTGCCATGACGTTCATCAAGCCTCCTTCATTGGACCTCTGACTTTATCAGACAGGAATTCTCTTTTACCCTGAACATTCCTCAAATTAAATGTCTTCAGGAATGCTCTGAAGACCTGTACGAAAGCTCTGAAGACCTGTACGAAAGCTCTGAAGACCTGTACGAAAGCAAATAGGGAAGCACCAAAAGGGAGAAACTTAAAAATGCAGAGGCTTTCATTTCACATCATCGCTGTCATAATAAGCTATTTTCTCAATGGCTGCATAGTTGTTCACAGCCAGACAGTCTGCAACCGACCAGCCAATCTGGAATGGCACCTACAACCACAAACTGCTCAGGTGAAATGGACACTCATGGAAAACATCTGTGATAGTATGGTCCAATGTTGGGGTGATCAAGAAAGGACAGAGACCCAAAAGTCAGATGTTCCGCCAACTTGGAACTTACCTCAGATTTGTCCTCTAGAGGTGCAGTTTGGCGTCAAGCTGTTTGTTTCTATTGATGCCACTCTGGATTTATACGGTATCAGGATCCTCAATGTGTCAAAGGAGGACTTTGAAAGTTGTTCCACTGCACCACAGTCACAAGACCAGTTTCTCTGTTCCGATGATGTTATGAACGCGTCTAGGCAGGTGCAACCTAAGTGGCTTCTCCCGGGCCTTCATTATTTCATAGCTTCGCATGAGGGGAATTCACAGCTCTGCAAGCTGGGTCTTCGTCTCAACGTCTCTGTGAAGGAACAACAGTGTCGAAGCAGCCCACTAGTGCGACTCTGCTCCGGGAACGGTGTTTGTAGGACAAGCTTTTGGGAAGACGGAGCGTACCGCTGTCAGTGCCGCCAGCGTTACTCTGGAAAGTTCTGTGAGAGTTTGATGCGTGTTTGGAAAACCCATGTGAGAACAAAGGAGTCTGTGTAAGCAATGGTACGACAGATCACATTCACGCAACATATAAGTGTTTGTGCCTCCACATTTTACAGGTGAGGAATACAACTAACAATTATGACTTTGTTACTACTGTTATGTTTTTAAAGGGGCATTCTGCAGTTCAAACAACAACAAATCCCCTCCCCTCCCGCCACTGATACGCTATATATAGTCCAAAAATGAATGTTGATTTCATTTTAAGCTACTTTGTGAAAAAGTTGCACACTCATCTCTCCTTGCAGTGGATTTATTTAACCAATGTTGTGGCCAAATAGCCTTCATCAGGGTTTGATGCTTTACTTTACACCCTGTACTCATCCACCAAATGCTAAACTCAATGGATTGTTGTACCTTCAATTACTATAAATGCGAAAATAAATTGCTCTCGCAATTAAATCTGCCGTGACAGAATCCACCTACCTACCTGGAGGCTAAGGATGTGTCCCAAATGGCACCCTATTCCCTAAATTGTGGGCTCTGGTAAAAAAAAATAGTGCACTATATCGAGAATAGGGTGCAATTTGGAACATAACCCTAATGTTACAACCCTACTGCTTGGAGATACTTCCATATTATTTATCTATCATAATTACTAGTTCTCATCTAGCTTAATGCATTTATTTCAAGAATATCCAGATTCCGTCCCAAACTGCACCCTTTTCCCTTCATAGTACACATAGGGCTCTGGTCAAAAGTAGTGCACTTCATTGGGAAAAGGGTGCTATTTGTTATGTAGACACAGATACCCTATGGGCTATTTATGTGAACAATATTTTCTTCCAGGACTTTATTTTGTGTTAATCACCATAATTATTTCTGGAATGGGTTTTTGTACCACCTGAATGCATTCTTAGTTACTTTACCTCCTCTCTACCATTTTCATTTAGATTTGATTCCTTCTCTCACCATGTCTTTGTCAATAAACGATGGCTCTCAAACGTTGTTTAAAACATTGGCTCTGAAGAAGACTTAGGAGCCAACTTGTGATGTCAAAAACATGACAAGTCATCTGAATCATGAAATGAACACCGTTATCATTAGAAATGCATTATGCAATAACTAACTAACTTTGTGCAACGGGGCCACCGTAGTGAGTTTCAATGTAGACTTTCAAGCTGCAATGATGTCTTTCAGTTTAATTTAATTTCCAGAATCTGTTAATTACTGTAGGTAATTGTTGACCCTACGTTTCTTCAAATCAAATAAAAACAATAGATTGAATCTATATGAATAAAATACTGTAGATCCAATCTATACGAATAAAATACTGTAGATTGAATCTATACGAATAAAATACTGTAGATTGAATCTATACGAATAAAATACTGTAGATTGAATCTATACGAATAAAATACTGTAGATCCAATCTATATAAAATACTGAATAAATACGAATAAAATACTGTGTCCAGATTGAATCTATACTGTAGATAATAAAATACTATAGATCCAATCTATACGAATGTAGAATCTAGATACTTATCTAAACCATTTTGTTAATTTTAAATTATTCATAATTCATGCTTTATCTTTTCCCCTCAGGGGCTAACTGCTCTGATGTGATTGGACGAGAGAACTGCGATAGATTTTGTCGTAATGGAACGTGTCTCCAAGTTTCACCTTTCTCCTTCAAATGTGTGTGTTACACAGGAAACCCAGGTAAGGAACCACAGTATTATTCTGTTCTGCATGGGTTACAATCCCTGCTACAGTGATGGATTTAGAATTAATCACGAATGTACAGTACAGGGGGTAGCCTGCCTTAGGGAAGGGCAACAATGACATGTATTCTTGTTTATAACAGCCTACCTACATCTGTATTGCTTGCTGTTTGGGGTTTTAGGCTGGGTTTCTGTATATCATTTTGTGACATCGGCTGATGTTAAAAGGGCTCTATAAATAAATGTGATTGATCTGGTAAGGGCAACAATGACATGAACTCTGTTTATGACACACTGATTGCATCTACGGGCCATGGGTCCTGGTGAAAGTAGTGCACTACATAGAGAATAGGGTGCCATTTGTTCATGACACACGGCTGCTACCGCACCCTTTAGGTAGATCGTGAGCCTCATAATGAGCCTCATTTTCTCCAGTAACAGTACAGTTATGTTAATGGGGGACTCTCACAAATGGATTACAAAAAGTTGTACCAACCAGTGCTTCCTAGTTCTTGGCCTGGATAATGGTCTCTAGGTATGCAGTGTCTCAATGGCACCCTATTCCCTTTATAGTGCACTACTTTTGACAAGTGGTTCCCTTGAATAGGGAATAGGTGCCATTTGTGATGCATCCTAGCTAAAGCAGGGGCCTTATGATGGACTTTCTGCTGTAACAAACTCCAGGTGGCCTTCTAACTTGATTCATTGTTTTTGTTTTGGCGTGCAATTTGTCCAGGCAACACTCGGGAAATCTCATACCTGTATACCTTCCTCTGAGCTGTGCTGGGCTGCAGTCCTCGCTGCAGAGGCTTTAAGACTGAATATTTGGGTGCTTGTATTCTCAAGGTTACACTTTTATTATTTATATAGCTATCTCACTAAGCCAGTTATAGAAACATACTGTGGTTTTGATTTGTTGAAATAACAGCTCAGAGAAATACAGTAGTGGATAACTATTCTGAATGTCATAGGGGAGAACGGTGAGGAACAGTACCAGACAGTGAGATGTCTTTCATTTCTGCAGAGTTGTACAATAATTGTGTCCCTGGTTGGAGCATTATGCAGAGATCTACAGTGTTCTAGAAGTCAGTCAAACCTGTAGTTTCAGACTGATCTATGGAAGTAAAACTGATGTTCAGATGCCATGGGATGGGGATGGTCTCGCTCTAATCATGAAGTTAGTCCGTAGTTGGCTCCTCAAGCCCAGGTTTAGATTACTACTGGACTCTGGTCTGTAGACCACTTAGTACAGGTGTCCTATCTTCATTTGACTAGTCTCACAGCAAGAAAATAATCCTGCAGCAACAGAACATTAATTATTATGTGGATTATAATGAATGCACAATTTTGTAGAGGTTGATCCATAGTTTGTTAGGGCAAATCAAGTCTGATTTTTTAAAGTTGAAATTACAAACTTCAGAAGCCTGGAATACACAAGTTTGCATTTCCTGCTGGACAGGAACATTATCTGTGACCACAGAGTGATCAAATTAAGATGGCACACCTAAATGAAGCAATGCATCGACACTACTTGGAATGCCCTGACAGTGCGTAGACTATTAATATGTAAGTACATCCGTTGTCATCACTATTCAATTACATTCAGTGATGTAGTGGAACGTAAACAGTTGAATGTACAGTACCAATCAATGGTTTGGACACACCTACTCATTCTAGGTTTTTCTATATTTTTACTATTTTCTACATTGTAGAATAATAGTGAAGACATCAAAACTATGAAGTAACACATATGGAATCATGTAGTAACTCCAAGAAAGTGGTAAACAAATCAAAATACACTACCATTCAAGAGTTTGGGGTCCATTAGAAATTCCCTTGTTTTTGAAAGAAAACATTTTTTTTTTGGTCCATTTAAAATAACATAAGATTGATCAGAAATAAAGTGTTGACATTGGTAATGTTGTAAATGACTATGTCACGGTTTTCTAATGGTGAAGGAGAGTCGGACCAAACTGCAGCGCGTATATTGTGATCCATGTTTATTTACACAACGTAACACAAATCCAAAACAAAACTAAAAACAATAAACGTGAAAACCGAAACAGCCTTAACTGGTGCAAACTAACACAGACTAAGGACATCAAGACACTCAGGACATTCACCCACGACAAACTCAAGAATATGGCTGCCTAAATATGGTTCCCAATCAGAGACAACGATAAGCACCTGCCTCTGATTGAGAACCACTCCAGACAGCCATAGACTTTGCTAGATAACCCCACTAGCTACAATCCCAAATACATATACACCAAAACCCCAAGATAAAACACACCACAATACAAAAACTCCATGCCACACCCTGGCCTGAATACATGAAGAAAACACAAAATACTTAGACCAGGGCGTGACAGACTATTGTAGCTGGGAACGGCTGACTTTTTAATTTAACCCCCTCCCCTCAATTTCGTGGTATCCAATTGGTAGTGGTTACAGTCTTGACTCATCGCTGCAACTCCCTTACGGACTTGGGAGAGGCGAAGGTCGAGAGCCATGCGTCCTCCGAAACACAAGCCAACCAAGCCGCACTGCTTCTTGACACAATGCACATCCAACCCGGAAGCCAGCCACACCAATGTATCGGAGAAAATACCGTACAACTGGCGACCTGGTCAGCATGCACTGTGCCCAGCCCACCACAGGAGTCGCTAGTGTGCGGCAAGACAAGGATATTCCTGCCGGCCAATGCCCTCCCAATCCCGGATGACGCCTGGCCAATTGTGCGCCGCCCCATGGACCTCCTGGCCGCGGTCGGTTGCGACAGAGCCTGGGCTCAAACCCAGAGTCTCTGGTTGCACAGCTAGCACTGCGATGTGCCTTAGACTACTGCGCCACCCAGGAGGCCCGGCTGAATTTGAATCGAATATCTACATAGGCGTACAGAGGCCCATTATCAGCAACCATCACTCCTGTGTTCCAATGGCACGTTGTGTTAGCTAATCCAAGTTTATCCTCTTAAAAGGCTAATTGATCATTAGAAAACCCTTTTGCAATTATATTAGCACAGCTGAAAACTGTGTGCTGATTAAAGGAGCAAAAAACTGCCCTTTAGACTAGTTGAGTATCTGGAGCTTCAGCATTTGTGGGTTTGATTACAAGCTCAAAATGGGCAGAAACAAATAACTTTCTTCTGAAACTTGTCAGTCTATTCTTGTTCTGAGAAATTAAGGCTCTTCCATGTGAGAAATTGTCAAGAAACTGAAGATCTTGTATAGCGCTGTGTACTACACTCTTCACAGAACAGCACAAACTGGCTCTAACCAGAATGGGAAGAGGAATGCACAACTGGGCAAGAGGACAAGTACATTAGCGTATGTAGTTTGAGAAACAGGCACCTCACAAGTCCTCAACTGGCAGCTTCATTAAATAGTACCCACAAAACACCAGTCTCAACGACAACAGTGAAGAGGCGACTCCAGGATGCTGGCCAACTAGGCAAAGTTGCGAAGAAAAAGCCATATCTCAGACTAGCCAATAGAAATAAAATATTAAGATGGGCAAAAGAACACGGACACTGGACAGAGGAAGATTGGAAAAAAGTGTTATGGATAGACAAATGTAAGTTTGAGATGTTCGGATCACAAAGAAGAACATTCGTGAGCTAGAAAAAATGTAAATATTTTGGAGGAGTGGTTGACGCCATCTGTCAAGCATGGTGGAGGCAATGTGATGGTCTGGGGGTGCTTTGGTAGTAAAGTGTGAGATTTGTACAGGGAAAAAGGGATGTTGAAGAAGGAAGGCCATCACTCCATTTTGCAACGCCATGCCATACCCTGTGGACAGCGCTTAATTGTAGCCAATTTCCTCCTAGAACAGGACAATGACCCAAAGCACAGCTCCAAGCTATGCAATAACTATATAGGGAAGAGGCAGTCAGCTGGTTTTCTGTCTATAATGGAGTGGCCACCACAGTCACTGAAACTCAACCCTTTTGAGCTGTTGTGGGAGCAGCTTGACCGTATGGTAATAATAATAATAATAATATATGCCATTTAGCAGACGTTTATCCAAAGCGACTTACAGTCATGTGTGCATACATTCTACGTATGAAGAAGTGCCCATCAAGCCAATCCAACTTGTGGGAGGTGCTTCAGGAAGCATGGGGTGAAATCTCTTCAGATTACCTCAACAAATTGGCAACTTGAATGCCAAAGGTCTGCTTTAAATGGAAGATTCTTTGACAAAAGCCAAGTTTGAAGGACACAATTATTATTTCAATTAAAAATCATTATTTATAACCTTGTCAACATCTTGACTATATTTCCTATTCATTTTGCAACTCATTTCATGTATGTTTTCATGGAAAACAAAGACATTTCTGTAATGCTCCGGTGTCGTGGGTGTGGAGTCAAATGCAGGAGACAGAGTTCAATGCTGTGCGTCTTTAACAGCACCAACGCACCACAGGGTGCTCACAAAAGTTACGTTCCCAACCACAGGAATCAAAAAATACAATGGGAAAAATCACGACCAGGCACTAACACGTACCTCTACAACAGAGCCAAAGGTTACATTGAAATAATCCCGCACAACAACTAGGTGGGCCGGCTGTCTAATAAAGACAAACTAATTAAACATGAACAGGTGCTACCACTAAACATACAAGGAGGAGAGGAAAAACAATCAGTGGCAGCTAATAGGCCGGTGATGACGACCGCCGAGCTCCACCCGCCCGGGAAGGGGAAACACCCTCGGTCGGACTCGTGACAATTTCTAAGTGACCCCAAACCTTTGAACGGTAGTGTATATTTTGTATTTGAGATTCTTCAAAGTAGCCACCCTTTGCGTGGTTGGCAGCTTTGAACACTTTTGGATTCTCTCAACCAGCTTCATGAGGTAGTCACCTGGAACGCATTTCAGTTAACAAGTGTGCCTTGTTAAAAGTTAATTTGTGGATTTTTTTTCCTTATTACGTTTGAGCCAACCAGTTGTATTGTGACAAGGTAAGGGTGGTATACAGAAGACAGTCCTATTTGGTAAAATACCAAGTCCATATTATGGCAAGAACAGCTCAAATAAGCAAGGAGAAACAACAGTCCATCTTTACTTTAAGACATGAAGGTCAGTCAATCTGGAACTTTTCAATAACTTTTAAAGTTTCTTTAAGTGCTGTCACAAACCATCAAACGCTATGATGAAACTGGCTCGCATGAGGACCGCCACAGGAAAGGAAGACCTAGAGTTACCTCTGTTACAGAGGATAAGTTCATTAGAGTTACCAGCCTCAGAAATTGCAGCCCAAATAAATGCTTTCTCGGAGTTCAGGTAACAGACACATCTCGGCAGGCTACCCTGAAGGAACATCAACCCAGGAGGTAAGATGAGTGCTGGTCCCCACTATAAACTACTAGCCATATGGACAGGACCATATGAGTACGGGGAGAGAATATGAGAAGTTAATTATGCAGCTTCCTTGGGAGCCATGCTATCCCAAGAGCTAGAAGGTGGAACACCCCATCCTGTTTTTAAGCAGGAAGCTGCATAATTAACTTCTCCTATTCTCTCCCGTACTTCAAATTCCAGAAAATGATGTCATGGCTTTAGAAGATTCTGATAGGCTAATTGACATCATTTGAGACAATTGGAGGTGTCCCTGTGGATGTATTTCATGGCCTACCTTTCAAACTCAGTTCCTCTTTGCTTGACATCATGGGAAAATCAAAAGAAATCAGCCAAGACCTCAGAATAGTGATTGTAGACCTCCACAAGTCTGGTTCATCCTTGGGAGCAATTTTCAAACGCCTGAAGGTACCACGCTCATCTATACAAACAATAGTAAGCTATTATAAACACCATGGGACAACGTAGCCGTCATACCGCTCAGGAAGGAGACGCGTCACCAAGAGATTAACTTACTTTGTCACCTCCCAGCAGATTAACTGGAGGAAACCGCTTATCTATATGCTGCATAACCTGAAAGTGAAGAAGCCACTGCTCCAAACCGCCATAAAAAAGCCAGACTACGTCTACGGTTTGCAACTGCACATGGGGACAAAGATCATAGCCTAATGAAACAAAAGTAGAACTGTTTGGCCATAATGACCATCGTTATATTCTTAGGAAAAAGTGGGAGGCTTGCAAGCCGAAAACACCATCCCAACCGTGAAGCAAGGGGTGGCAGCATCATGTTGTCAGGGTGCTTTTCTGCAGGAGTGACTGGCTCACTTCACAAAATAGATGGCATCATGAGGTAGGGAAATTATGTGGATATATTGAAGCAACATCTCACGACATCAGTCAGGAAGTTAAAGCTTGGTCACAAATGGGTCTTCCAAATGGACAATGACCCCAAGCATACTTCCATAGTTGTGGAAAATTGCTTAAGGACAACAAAGTCAAGGTATTGGAGCGCCATCAAAAAGCCCGGACCTCAATCCCATAGAAGATCTGAAACTGAACTGAAAAAGCATGTGGAAAAAGCCCAAAAGTGGAGCATAGAGGCCTACAAACCTGACTTAGTTACACCAGCTCTGTCAAGAGGAATGGGCCAACATTCACCTAACTTATTGTGGAAGGCTACCCGAAACGCTTGACCCAAGTTAAACAATTTAAAGGCAACGCTACCAAATACTAATTGAGTATATGTACATTTCTGACCCACTGGGAATGTGATGAAAGAAATAAAAGCTGAAATAAATTATTCTCTCTGCTATTATCCTGACATTTCACATTCTTAAAATAAAGTGGTGATCCAAACAGACCTTAGACAGGAATTGTTACAAGGACTAAATGTCAGGAATTGTGAAAAAACCGAGTTTAAATGTATCTGGCTAAGGTGTATGTAAACTTCTGACTTATACAGTATATATATATATATATTTATATAAATATCTCAGCTGGATTTACCGTATAAGCTGGACTGTTTGGACTTACCTGTTGCCGTTTGGACCTGACCTGGACCTACCGAAAACCCGGGATTTGTGTACCGAACACTGCTATCTTGACCCGCCTGCGGCCTGGGAGGACCAGGACAGAGCACCAGACACACAGGTACTGTCCTGTTCGAAGGAACTCTCATTCTGGGGTGATTTTGGTGACGGTCTCCTGCTTAATTTGTGACAAACTCTCCTAACCTTGAAGAGGTTTGTCACAGGATGTAGTCCAATGTCTTTACTAGCACACAACTTAGAGGTGTGGATACTGGAACACAGTCTAATACTGTCTTTATCCACCTGGAACAGTCTAATACTATCTCCATCTTATCTGCCTGGAACACTGTCTAATACTGTCTGCATCTTATCTGCCTGAACACGGTCTAATACTGTCTTTATCCACCTGGAACAGTCTAATACTATCTGCCTGGAACACTCTAATACTGTCTGCATCTTATCTGCCTGGAACACGGTCAACACTGTCTTTATCCATCAGTCTATCTATCTCCAACTTATCTGCCTGGAACACTGTCTGCATCTTATCTGCCTGAACACGGTCTACTGTCTCCATCTACCTGGAACTGCATCTTCCATCTACCTGGAACACGGTCTAATACTGTCTCCATCTACCTGGAACACGGTCTAACACTGTCTGCATACTGTGGAACACGGTCTAATACTGTCTGCATCTTATCTGCCTGGAACACAGTCTAATACTGTCTGCATCTTATCCACCTGGAACTAATACTGTCTTTATACTGGAACAGTCTAATCCATCTTATCTGCCTGGAACACTGTCTAATACTGTCTCCATCTACCTGAACACGGTCTAATACTGTCTGCATCTTATCTGCCTGAACACGGTCTAATACTGTCTCCATCTGCCTGAACACGGTCTAATACTGTCTGCATCTTATCTGCCTGGAACACAGTCTAATACTGTCTGCATCTTATCAACACGGTCTAATACTGTCTCCATCTACCTGGAACACGGTCTAATACTATCTGCCTGTCTGCATCTTATCTGCCTGATTCCTGGAACACGGTCTAATACTGTCTGCATCTATCTGCCTGAACACGGTCTAATACTGTCTGCATCTTATCTGCCTGGAACACGGTCTAATCTACCTGGAACACGGTCTCCTTATCCCTGGAACACAGTCTAATACTGCTGCATCTTATCTGCCTGAACACGGTCTAATACTGTCTCCATCTACCTGGAACACGGTCTAATACTGTCTCCATCTGGAACACGGTCTAATACTGTCTGCATCTTATCTGCCTGGAACACGGTTCTAATAATCTTACTGTCTGGAACACAGTCTAATATGTCTGCATCTGGAACACGGTCTAATACTGTCTGCATCTTATCTGCCTGAACACGGTCTAATACTGTCTCCTTATCTGCCTGGAACACTGGCCTGAACACTGTCTATCTGCCTGGACTGTCTGCATCTTATCTGCCTGGAACACGGTCTACTGTCTGCATCTCATACTGTCTACTGTCTCCATCTACCCTGGAACACGGTCTAATACTGTCTGCATCTCATCTCCATCTACTTGAACACGGTCTAATACTGTCTCCATCTACTTGGAACACGGTCTAATACTGTCTGCATCTTATCTGCCTGGAACACGGTCTAATACTGTCTGCATCTCATCTACTTGAACACCGTCTAATACTGTATGTCATCTACCTGGAACACTGTCTAATACTGTCTCATTTACGAAGTAACAAAGTAATCCTCTATATAGGAATGGGGTGCCATTTGGGACGCAACCCATGGCTGTTCCCTCATTAATCACCTGGAATCACCTGTCTCCCTACTGCAGAACAGAGCCGGTCTGCTCCTCGCAGGCCAGAGCCTATACTCACAGAATAATCAGGCCCAAACTCACGGACGTTTCAAATGAGATTTCTTGATTCTCCGGCTCTCCTGCAGAGTTCCTCTATGGTATTTATCAACAGGTATTACCGCCCATAGGGCAACATCCCATCTGGGATCATACAGTTTGTTTTCACAATTCACTTAACCCATTATTTTAGTGGGTAGATTCATCTATGAGGGAGTGATTTGGTTGGGGACTGCGTTGTTGTTGTGGGTATATCTGAGTCCTGTTAGATACATTTAAGACTGTACTGTATATAGGTTACATTGACAAGAGATTAAGTGAGCATTCCTGAGCACATTATTCAATATTCATAGTTTTTATGTATTCTATGGAATGTATTATTTATTATTATGATTCCTTGACTTAGACTATCCAGGTGAAAGCTATGATCCCTATTGATGTCACCTGTTAATAACACTTCAATCAGTGTAGATGAAAGGGAGGAGACGGGTTAAAGAAGGATTTTTAAGCCTTGAGACAATTGAGACATGGATTGTGTATGTGTACCATTCAGAGGGTGAATGGGCAAGACAACCTATTTAAGTTCCCTTGAACGGGGCATGATAGCAGGTGCCATGAACTGCAACGCTGCTGGGTTTTTCACGATCAAAAGTTTCCTGTGTTTTTAAGAATGGTCCACCACCAAAAAGAAACCCAGCCATCTTTTGGAAGCATTGGAGTCAACATGGCCCAGCATCCCTGTGGAACGCTTTCGACACCTTGTAGGAGTCCATGCCCCAACGAATTGAAGCCGCTCTGGAGGGTAAAAGGGGTGGGGGTACAACTAAATATATTAGGAAACTGTTCTCAATGTTTTATACACTCAGTGTACAACAATGTCTATAAATTGTACATGGTTTGTAAGGTTCACAAGCAATGTTCCTCTAAGCCGTGCGCATGCTGTGCTGTAGCCACGACACTTCCACTCAGAAGAAATATCAGCCCATGGAGAGAAGCATGAGATTGAACTTCACTCAACCTTCTAGAGCAGTGGTCACCAGCTGGTTGATCACGATCCACTGGCCAATCTTTCTTTACATTTTATTCGTCTTCGGCAAAGAGCTGCTGTTTTTATGAGTGAGTTCATGTTTAACTTCTTACTCAGCCCTGTCAACACTTTGTATTCAAGACTTTTATAAGCCATAAAATGTGCATTCTTCTTATTTCCACTCAGCGCTACAACAAGCACTGCAGCAGTAATGAATGAGTAGGAACGTGTCTCTATAGGCTTGTGTTATTATAAGCAGATTGGGTCTTTTTAATATCAAGGAATATTGATGTGTTCATAGGAGTAACAACACGAGGCATGAGCATGAGGCAGAAATAATGCGGTGCGACTCGAGTTTCACCATCAGCTGGAAACCGTGTCCCTTTTTGGTCAGTGTCTGTGGAGGAAAGGGAGAGCGGAGGGATGTTGAGGCGGACCCTTAGTCTGAGACTGACCATCAGATGAAGGAACCATCAGCCCAATAAAATAAAAAAGCAATTTTTAAAAATGTATGCTCACTCAGCTGTGCCTCACAAGTAATACAACAACGGATTTATTACTGGTATGATCATGCAACCTACTTCAAATGTTTTAATATAATTTAAAAAGATGGCCTGAACAGCAATGCATTGGCAGGGCAATTCAAGCAAAGCCAATATGTCATTATAATGTTTTGGGCCTGTAGCCTACTGCACAAACCTCATTGCTACAGTACTGTTTGTAATTGGTTAATGTTGCAAAGGCGTACGTTTTTTAAAAAGCCATTTTAATACAAAACATCTGAGCTGTAGATCTCGGCTTGCATTTTGACTCAAAGTGATCTTGACTCAGAAAAGGTTGGTGACCACTGTTCTAGAGTTTTCCCTGTTAACACTATCAACCTTTCCTTTTACTGTGCGAATTGTAATCAAATCAACACAATATTAGCCACTTTCAATGCAACATACCAAAACAACAAAACTAACTGCAAGACACTTTCTTGTAGGCAGAACACATCAGAGTAGGATTCTATTGCATTGACATGCAGGACTCAGCCCGTTCTCTACACAGACCGGTGCGTTGACATGCAAGACTCAGCCCGTACTCTACACAGACCGGTGTGTTGACATGCAGGACTCAGCCCGTACTCTACACAGACCGATGTGTTGACATGCAAGACTCAGCCCGTTCTCTACACAGACCGATGTGTTGACATGCAAGACTCAGCCCGTACTCTACACAGACCGGTGTGTTGACATGCAGGACTCAGCCCGTACTCTACACAGACCGATGTGTTGACATGCAAGACTCAGCCCGTACTCTACACAGACCGATGTGTTGACATGCAAGACTCAGCCCGTACTCTACACAGACCGATGTGTTGACATGCAAGACTCAGCCCGTACTCTACACAGACCGATGTGTTGACATGCAAGACTCAGCCCGTACTCTACACAGACCGGTGCGTTGACATGCAAGACTCAGCCCGTACTCTACACAGACCGGTGTGTTGACATGCAGGACTCAGCCCGTACTCTACACAGACCGGTGTGTTGACATGCAGGACTCAGCCCGTACTCTACACAGACCGGTGCGTTGACATGCAGGACTCAACCCGTTCTCTACACAGACCGGTGCGTTGACATGCAGGACTCAGCCCGTTCTCTACACAGACCGGTGCGTTGACATGCAGGACTCAGCCCGTACTCTACACAGACCGGTGCGTTGACATGCAGGACTCAGCCCGTACTCTACACAGACCGGTGTGTTGACATGCAGGACTCAACCCGTTCTCTACACAGACCGATGCGTTGACCGGTGCGTTGACATGCAAGACTCAGCCCGTTCTCTACACAGACCGGTGCGTTGACCGGTGCGTTGACATGCAAGACTCAGCCCGTTCTCTACACAGACCGGTGCGTTGACATGCAGGACTCAGCCCGTACTCTACACAGACCGGTGCGTTGACATGCAGGACTCAGCCCGTTCTCTACACAGACCGGTGCGTTGACATGCAGGACTCAGCCCGTTCTCTACACAGACCGGTGCGTTGACATGCAGGACTCAGCCCGTTCTCTACACAGACCGGTGCGTTGACATGCAGGACTCAGCCCGTTCTCTACACAGACCGGTGCGTTGACATGCAGGACTCAGCCCGTTCTCTACACAGACCGGTGCGTTGACATGCAGGACTCAGCCCGTACTCTACACAGACCGGTGCGTTGACATGCAAGACTCAGCCCGTTCTCTACACAGACCGGTGCGTTGACATGCAAGACTCAGCCCGTTCTCTACACAGACCGATGTGTTGACATGCAAGACTCAGCCCGTTCTCTGCACAGACCGGTGAGTTGACATGCAAGACTCAGACCGTACTCTACACAGACCAGTGAGCCATAACTAGTCAGATCTGCAGGAGGTCTATATGCAAATAGACCATTGCCATATATGGAACTGGACTGTGTTTACAGCATTAGAGGTTGTGAGTAGATGTGTTTGTTTTGGAATCAAAGCGAAAGCTGCATGTAGCCACGTGTGCACATTTTGTTCATATCCTTTGCTAGTTAGTGAGTTATTAGCCCAGTTATAGATCATTAGTCGTCAGCAATAGGGGAGTGATTACTAGTTAGTGAGTTATTAGTCCAGTTATAGATCATTAGTAGTCAGCAATAGGGGAGTGATTACTAGTTAGTGAGTTATTAGTCCAGTTATAGATCATTAGTAGTCAACAATAGGGGAGTGATTACTAGTTAGTGAGTAATTAGTCCAGCTATAGATCATTAGTAGTCAACAATAGGGGAGTGATTACTAGTTAGTGAGTAATTAGTCCAGTTATAGATCATTAGTAGTCAACAATAGGGGAGTGATTACTAGTTAGTGAGTTATTAGTCCAGCTATAGATCATTAGTAGTCAACAATAGGGGAGTGATTACTAGTTAGTGAGATATTAGCCCAGTTATAGATCATTAGTAGTCAACAATAGGGGAGTGATTACTAGTTAGTGAGTTATTAGTCCAGTTATAAATCATTAGTAGTCAACAATAGGGGAGTGATTACTAGTTAGTGAGTTATTAGTCCAGTTATAGATCATTAGTAGTCAACAATAGGGGAGTGATTACTAGTTAGTGAGTTATTAGTCCAGTTATAGATCATTAGTAGTCAACAATAGGGGAGTGATTACTAGTTAGTGAGATATTAGCCCAGTTATAGATCATTAGTAGTCAACAATAGGGGAGTGATTACTAGTTAGTGAGTTATTAGTCCAGTTATAGATCATTAGTAGTCAACAATAGGGGAGTGATTACTAGTTAGTGAGTTATTAGCCCAGTTATAGATCATTAGTAGTCAACAATAGGGGAGTGATTACTAGTTAGTGAGTTATTAGTCCAGTTATAGATCATTAGTAGTCAACAATAGGGGAGTGATTACTAGTTAGTGAGTTATTAGCCCAGTTATAGATCATTAGTAGTCAACAATAGGGGAGTGATTGCTTCCTACAAGAGCACCTATTGGGATAGGTATAAAACCTATTTTTAAGGGTCACATTTAAACCAGTTTAATTGAGTACAGGCTTAACTGAATGACAACATAGATTAAATGCAATATATAATTGTATTGAATAGTTTTGGGGTAGTTCTCATCTCTGAGGAATGCTCCTCAGAGCCAAATGCTGATTACCGGTCGCTCTATGCTGGGCAGCTGGCATCAAAAACCCCAGCTGGGAGAATGGGCTTCCGATGACTGGTGGTGGTGGTGGAAGGTGGTTGGAAGACTGTTGCTGTGATTATTGCATGAGTGCGCCCATTCAGCAAGCGTTGTGGAATTTCTCTAGTGTGCCACGCTCATAGGCTGAAGGTAATAGGTGAATGACATTCCTCACACTTGCTAATAGAAAAGTACCAGCGGAGATGTGATGCTATGCTGGTGAGGTAATATTACAATACTACCCTATACTATACCTGCTATGTTGATGAGGTATCATTATTAATACTACCCTATACTATACCTGCTATGTTGATGAGGTATCATTATTAATACTACCCTATACTATACCTGCTATGCTGGTGAGGTAATATTACAATACTACCCTATACTATACCTGCTATGTTGATGAGGTATCATTATTAATACTACCCTATACTATACCTGCTATGCTGGTGAGGTAATATTACAATACTACCCTATACTATATCTGCTATGTTGATGAGGTATCATTATTAATACTACCCTATACTATACCTGCTATGCTGGTGAGGTAATATTACAATACTACCCTATACTATACCTGCTATGTTGATGAGGTATCATTATTAATACTACCCTATACTATACCTGCTATGCTGGTGAGGTAATATTACAATACTACCCTATACTATACCTGCTATGTTGATGAGGTATCATTATTAATACTACCCTATACTATACCTGCTATGCTGGTGAGGTAATATTACAATACTACCCTATACTATACCTGCTATGTTGATGAGGTATCATTATTAATACTACCCTATACTATACCTGCTATGCTGGTGAGGTAATATTACAATACTACCCTATACTATACCTGCTATGTTGATGAGGTATCATTATTAATACTACCCTATACTATACCTGCTATGCTGGTGAGGTAATATTACAATACTACCCTATACTATACCTGCTATGTTGATGAGGTATCATTATTAATACTACCCTATACTATACCTGCTATGCTGGTGAGGTAATATTACAATACTACCCTATACTATACCTGCTATGTTGATGAGGTATCATTATTAATACTACCCTATACTATACCTGCTATGCTGGTGAGGTAATATTACAATACTACCCTATACTATACCTGCTATGTTGATGAGGTATCATTATAAATACTACCCTATAGATACCTGCTATGCCTGTGAAAGAATCGATGTGAATCATATTGTGCTTACTAGATAAATGTGAAAGTGACCAGCCTTAGTGATGTTGAACTTGCGTAAACTATATTATTCCCAACGACTCTTGTTTCGGCCTTTGGTAGGCAACCCGCTATGCAAACTCAATTTCCAATGGCTAGTGTAGCAAGCCTAAACAAGCCCAGAAGCTGTATGTATATACTGTAAGATTGATGTCCACTGATACCTGCACACAGGCTATGGTTGAGTCCCAAATGGCACCCTATTCACAATGCAATGCACTACTTTTTACCAGGGCCCATAGGTAGTGCACTATATATTGAATAGGGTGCCATTTGGGATACATCCTATGGGAAGCCTCTGGGAACAAGAGCACTAGAATACGCAGGGGAATTAGCATAGAGGAATATGCTACAAGAAGAATCACAGAGAAAGATAAATGAGTTAGTGCCTACTGAAGAACACAAAAATGAAAAGCCTACGCCAGGGAATAGAATCAAATTGTATTCACCTTGAACCAGCGGTGTGTTCAGTCTAATTTTATCCCACGTGGAGAAGCCAATGTCACCACCGCGGCATTTGACATTAGAGGTGGATTACAGTATGTAATGTATGTGTCTCCAAGCCAAGATGCTCTTGTCCAAAACTTCTAGCTCTGATCTGAGCTACTGTTGTCAGCTCCATAAAGTCCATTTATTCTCCTTTATTCAATTAAGTTTGTTGTTTTGCATAATTTAAATATGATTTACAGAGGGGGGGAGGATAATTCAAAACTAATCATAGGCATTCAATGTAATTATGATTCTTTATAAGGGTTAAATATGGCACGTCATTATAATTGATCTGATATACAGTAGGTAATATGTCACCCTAAGTGACATACAACTACACTGAAAATATAAATGCAACATGTAAAGTGTTGGTCCCATGTTTCTTGAGCTGAAATAAAAAGTTCCAGAAATGTTCCATCTGCACAAAAAGCTTTATTTCTCTCAAATGTTGTGCACAAATTTGTTTATATCCCTGTTAGTGACCATTTCTCCTTTGCCACAATAATCCAACTGCCTGAAAGGTATGGCACATCAAGAAGCTGATTAAACAGCATGATCATTGCACAGGAGCACCTTGTGCTGGGGACAATAAAAGGCCACTCTAAATGTGCAGTTTGGTCACACAGCACAATGTCACAGATGTCTCACGTTTTGAGGGAGCGTGCTATTGGCATGCTGACTGCAGCAATGTCCTCCAGAGCTGTTGACAGAGAATTTAATGTTAATGTCTCTACCATAAGCTCCGTCGTTTTAGAGAATTTGGGAGTACACCCAACCGGCTTTACAACTGCAGACCACGTGTAACCACGCCAGCTCAGGACCTCCACACACAGCTTTTTCATTTTGCGGGATCGATCGTCTGAGATCAGCCACCCGGACAGCTGAGGAAACTGTGGGTTTGCACGACCGAATAATTTTTACACAAACTGTCAGAAACCGTCTCAGGGAAGCTCATCTATGTGCTCGTCGTCCTCACCAGGGTCTTGACCTGACTGCAGTTTTGCATCGTAACCGACTTCAGTGTGCAAATGCTCACCTTTGATGGCCACTGGCATGCTGGAACTGTTTCAACTTTACCGGGCAGATGGCTTTGTGTGGGCGACGGTTTGCTGATGTCAACGTCATCACCGCCATTCATCCTCCGCCACCATTTCATGTTTCAGCATGATAACGCCACGACTCCATATCGCAAGGATCTGAAGACCACAACTGGAAGCTGAAAATGTCCCTTCTTCCATGGCCTGCATACTCACCAGACATGCCACACATTGACATGTTTGGGATGCTGAATTAGCGATGTGACAAATGGACAATTTTAGCTTAACGTTTTAAACTCTGTGTCAATTTACAGTGCAGAATAATGGTCATTATTACGTATGTATGAACTGAGGACTTGTAAAGTTACATCTGCAACACTTTACAGACATACAACACAGCTACGGTAACATGTTGATATCAACTATTAATAACTTTACTGAAAATTTAAAAAGTTCCTTTTCAGGTGTTTACATGTTTCGGTATGGTTCCCTGACTACAGTTAACTGATTGATGAGCTGCTGAGTTGTTGTTTATGCTGTTTTTATGGTATGGTAACAGGATGTGCTTTCTTTCTGAATGTCTTGGTGAAGATCCACGGTAGTTAAACAGAGAGGAGAGAGTGGTCTGTGTGTGTAGTTGGCAGGCTGCGAGCAGCAGCTCGATTATTTGATTGACAGTTCTGGTTTCCTGTGATGGACTTCAGAAGCGGCATTCCTTTACCAGACAAGTAAAATGTCTGTTCGATTCACAGAGAAGGTTTTGTGTCGGCATTTAAAAAAACATGAGTGTAACATTAACATACAGAATAACATGGTGTAGCATACCCTAACATACAGAGTCTGGATAAACATACAGAATAACATAGTGTAGCATGCCTAACATACAGAATAACATAGTGTATGCCTAACATACAGATAACATAGTGTAGCATACCCTAACATACAGATAACATAGTGTAGCATACCCTAACATACAGAATAACATAGTGTAGCATACCTAACATACAGAATAACATAGTGTAGCATGCCCTAACATACAGAATAACATAGTGTAGCATACCCTACCCATAACATACAACACACAGAATAACATAGTGTAGCATGCCCTAACATACAGAATAACATACCTAACGCCTGTAACCTGCATACCCTAACATACAGAATAACATGGTGTAGCATACCTAACATACAGAATAACATGTGTGCATGCCTAACATACAGAATAACATAGTGTAGTATACCCTAACATACAGAATAACATGCCGTATACCCTAACATACAGAATAACATAGTGTATACCCTAACATACAGAATAACATGCCGTAGCATACCCTAACATACAGAATAACTTATAGTGTAGCATACCCTAACATACAGATAACATGCCGTAGCCTACCCTAACATACAGAATAACATGACGTAGCCTACCCTAACATACAGAATAACATAGTGTAGCATACCCTAACATACAGAATAACATAGTGTAGCATACCCTAACATACAGAATAACATAGTGTAGCATACCCTAACATACAGAATAACATGCCGTAGCCTACCCTAACATACAGAATAACATGATGTAGCCTACCCTAACATACAGAATAACATGACGTAGCCTACCCTAACATACAGAATAACATGCCGTAGCCTACCCTAACATACAGAATAACATGATGTAGCCTACCCTAACATACAGAATAACATGCCGTAGCCTACCCTAACATACAGAATAACATGATGTAGCCTACCCTAACATACAGAATAACATGATGTAGCCTACCCTAACATACAGAATAAGATGACGTAGCCTACCCTAACATACAGAATAACATGCCGTAGCCTACCCTAACATACAGAATAACATGACGTAGCCTACCCTAACATCAGAATAATATGGTAATGCCTACCTAACATGGAGGATAACATGACGTGGCCTGCCCTAACATACAGAATAACATAACATAACATGGTGTAGCCTACCTAACACACAGGATAACATAATGTAGCATACCTAACATCACAGGATAACATGACATAGCCTACCTAACATACAGGATAACATGACGTAGCATACCCTAACATACAGAATAACATAGTGTAGCATACCTAACACACAGGATAACATAGTGTAGCATACCCTAACACACAGGATAGGTGTATACCCTAACATACGGAATAACATGACTGTGTGCTTTCTTTATACAGAATATTGTGGTGTAGCCTACCTAACATACAGAATAACATGACGTAGCCTACCCTAACATACAGAATAACATGACGTAGCCTACCCTAACATACAGAATAACATGACGTAGCCTACCCTAACATACAGAATAACATGACGTAGCCTACCCTAACATACAGAATAACATGCCGTAGCCTACCCTAACATACAGAATAACATGCCGTAGCCTACCCTAACATACAGAATAACATGCCGTAGCCTACCCTAACACACAGAATAACATAGTGTAGCATACCCTAACATACAGAATAACATGCCCTAGCCTACCCTAACGTACAGGATAACATAGTGTAGCCTACCCTAACGTACAGGATAACATAGTGTAGCCTACCCTAACGTACAGGATAACATAGTGTAGCCTACCCTAACATACAGAATAACATAGTGTAGCATACCCTAACACACAGGATAACATAGTGTAGCATACCCTAACATACAGAATAATGAGCCATGTTCCATTATGTCTGAAAAGCGTAATCGATACAGGCTCCCAGTAGCCTACTGTCATTTCATGAGGCAAAAATGCTTGCAAAACTGTCTCGAAGACATTAGTGGCATGAATAGGCTAGGATATTCTACAGGCAACAGACCGAAGACTGAGCACACACTGGCATCATTAGGAAGAGACTGAGCAGCCAGGCCAGTGTGGGGGAGAGAGAGGCGGAGCAGCCAGACCAGTGTGAGGGAGAGAGAGGCGGAGCAGCCAGACCAGTGTGAGGGAGGGAGGGAGGGAGAGGCGGAGCAGCCAGGCCAGCGTGAGGGAGGGAGAGAGATGGAGAAAGCACACACTGGCATCATTAGGAAGAGACTGAGCAGCCAGGCCAGTGTGGGGGGAGAGAGAGGCGGAGCAGCCAGACCAGTGTGAGGGAGAGAGAGACTGAGCAGCCAGGCCAGTGTGAGGGAGAGAGAGGCGGAGCAGCCAGGCCAGCGTAAGGGAGGGAGGGAGGGAGAGGCGGAGCAGCCAGGCCAGTGTGAGGGAGGGAGGGAGAGGCGGAGCAGCCAGGCCAGCGTGAGGGAGGGAGGGAGGGAGGGAGAGGCGGAGCAGCCAGGCCAGCGTGAGGGAGGGAGAGAGATGGAAAAAGCAGAAGCCTGCTCATATGTTTTGGTAATCTGCATCTCACTATGTCATGTCTTGTCTTGCATGCCTTGCAAATTCACCAAGCCTAAAATTTGCCTCATCCTCTCTGGTTTTATTTGAATTACACAACTTCCCCAGGCATTTATAGCCTATCGGCTAGAACACAGAAAATAATGTTTTGTGATCACTGAACTGTGATTTTAATTAATACATTTTTTATTTAACCTTTATTTAACTAGGCAAGTTAATTAAGAACAAATTCTTATAAACACTTGACAGCCTACTTAAGGATCCCAACTTCATTAAAATGTTTAAACGTTCATACCCCTACTCTGGATCGAAGCGTGTACGACAGAGTGTTCCAGTTCCCACCAATATCCAGCAACTTCGCACAGCAATTGAAGAGGAGTGGGGCAACATTCCACAGGCCACAATCAACAGCCTGATCAACTCTAAGTGAAGGAGATGTGTCACGCTGCATGAGGCAAATGGTGGTCACACCAGATACTGACTGGTTTTCTGATCCACACCACTACTTAAAAAAAAAAGAAGGTATCTATGACCAACAGATGCATATCCGTATTCCCTGTCATGTGAAATCCATAGATTAGGACCTAATTAATTGATTTCAATTGACTGATTTTACTGTAACACAGTAAAATCTTTGAAATTGTTGCGTGTTGTGTTTATATTTTTGTTCAGTGTAAAAGGTTAGCTCAGCTGATGTATTTTTTGATTCATAAGGATCCCCATTAGCCGACCTCAATGGCGACAGCTAGTCTTACTTGGGTCCGACATATAACGAAAAATACATTACAGACAACAGACTTTACAATTTACATACATTTAAAAATGTGTGTGTGTGTGCGCTCATCTATTAGTTACACATACATTTCAGTAAATACACACAACAAGTAGGTCACAATGATTAAATGTCACCATTTTGGCATATTGAAATGAGACCATGTTGAAAAGACACCATTCGTTCTAGGTAGACTGTTGATGTTCCAGTCAATTCTGGACCTTTCTTATATCTTCCTGTCGACAGTTTGACCAGTCATACTTCATCTTTCTCTCCCAGTTAAAAGTCCATTGTGATATTAAAGATGGTGGTGGCAGTCCGCCAACTGATTTCCTTTTTCTCGACTGTAATAATGTATTAATCAGCTTGGGGTGTTTGTTCTGCATTCTCCCCTGGTAGTATGGGGATGATAATATATAATATATGCCATTTAGCTGACGCTTTTATCCAAAGCGACTTACAGTCATGTGTGCATACATTCTACGTATGGGTGGTCCCGGGAATCGAACCCACTACCCTGGCGTTACAAGCGCCATGCTCTACCAACTGAGCCACAGAAGGACCACTGACCATGATGATATGTAGACCATGCAAAAGAACAGAAACAGCATGATACCTGTTGTGTCTCCAGTCTCAGTCTCAGGACAGGAAACATCAACAGAGATATCAAGAGCCGTACAATGTCCAACAGTGTTTGACAGAATCCTAATGCCAATAAGCAGTTTAATCATTTTATGCCCTGAGGGGATATATCTTTGTCTTATTCATATTGTTATGTCGATCATACAATAGGAGGACATCAATGGTACAGGTACTCGGAGAAGACTGTGATTCACTTTAAAATGTCTATTTGCTAATTAGAACAGAACACAATAACAATAAAAGCATTGAAAAGGAGGGAAAAATATTAATTAATAATTATTACCAACCACACAGTTTGTGTTTCCAGCTCCTCTTCTCTGACTTTTTGTGCCAGAGAAAGTTGCATCATTAGGAGGGCCAATTTGACACAATGAATATAGCCTAGTTTTCTTATGAGTAAACATAGGAGCTGTTGCGTGAGGTTTAGTGGTTTGGTTGCATGCTTGAAAATTCATTCTCTTTTGTCTTTTATACTGAGATGAAAAGCCAACTTCCTGGTTCTTCTCTTGGGTTGTGGGAATTGGTGTGGAGTTCAGATTCACTTGTGCGTTCCAAAATAGACGGAAGAAGCGCATAGGAGAGATGATACAGTATAGGAGGAGGCTTGCATCCCAAATAGCACCCTATTCCCTATATAGTGTCACATAGGGCCCTGATCAAAAGTAGTGCACTATATAGGGAATAGGGTGCCATTTGGGATGATCCCACAGTGTAGTGTAGGGAGACCTTGCTCAAGGAAGTGAGTGAGTCCAGGAAAAGCAGTTGATTATTAATTAGAGTCAAGGAGAGAGAGAGCCCTGGAGCCTTGTATTCACATGAAGGCAAATATATACATGGGATACTTCAGGATTGCTCGTGTGTTTGAAAACACCGTCAAACCCAATAAAACACTGAGTAAAGGAAGGCACTCTTTCTTTAATGAGCGTGTGATTCACATGTAGGACTAGTAGGGGATAATGTTATTAACTTGAACAGAACTCTATGACCAGGTACTGAGGTACTGTTCACATCCCTGACCAGGTACTGAGGTACTGTTCACATCCCTGACCAGGTACTGAGGTACTGTTCACATCCCTGACCAGGTACTGAGGTACTGTTCACATCCCTGACCAGGTACTGAGGTACTGTTCACATCCCTGACCAGGTACTGAGGTACTGTTCACATCCCTGACCAGGTACTGAGGTACTGTACACATCCCTGGCCAGGTACTGAGGTACTGTTCACATCCCTGGCCAGGTACTGAGGTACTGTTCACATCCCTGACCAGGTACTGAGGTACTGTTCACATACCTGACCAGGTACTGAGGTACTGTTCACATCCCTGACCAGGTACTGAGGTACTGTTCATATCCCTGACCAGGTACTGAGGTACTGTTCACATCCCTGACCAGGTACTGAGGTACTGTTCACATCCCTGACCAGGTACTGAGGTACTGTTCACATCCCTGACCAGGTACTGAGGTACTGTTCACATCCCTGACCAGGTACTGAGGTACTGTACACATCCCTGACCAGGTACTGAGATACTGTTCACATCCCTGACCAGGTACTGAGGTACTGTTCACATCCCTGACCAGGTACTGAGGTACTGTTCATATCCCTGACCAGGTACTGAGGTACTGTTCACATCCCTGACCAGGTACTGAGGTACTGTTCATATCCCTGACCAGGTACTGAGGTACTGTTCATATCCCTGACCAGGTACTGAGGTACTGTTCACATCCCTGACCAGGTACTGAGGTACTGTTCACATCCCTGACCAGGTACTGAGGTACTGTTCATATCCCTGACCAGGTACTGAGGTACTGTTCACATTCCTCACCAGGTACTGAGGTACTGTTCACATCCTCATCCTGTTTTTTTGCTTTGTTTCCCGCCTCTGTGGTTTAAACCATAAAAATATAATTAATTATACTTATATGGTTTAAACTGTATGTTGCTGTGGGATGAAATGTTGAAATCAGAGTTGTTGAAGTGAGGAACAAATCAAGTTTTTCCTCAACAAATTATCACAATCATTTGCTCTTTTTGGAGCCATGCTGTCAATCGGACTGACTTGAACTAACATTGTCCGTGAAGTTTGTATGGCTGTAACAAATACTGTCGAGTTCAGCTGTGGAGACCTCTGCGATTGTTTTCAGGTGTCCTGAGTTATCATGGGTTGTTGGACCGACACTTCTGCTCTATCTCTGACATCCAGCCGGAGAGCTGTCACGTGTCAAATATTCATTGAAGTTCAACGCCTCTGGGAATCTTATCCAATAACCAACTGTTCATTCTCATCCATAGGTCCACCTTGTGGGACATCTTGTGATCCCAACCCATGTAGGAACGGCGGAGAGTGTGAGGAGAGCTCCGGGAGCGCTGCTGGATATGCTTGTGCTTGTCTGGAGGGATTCACGGGCCTCCGCTGTGACACCCCGTTAACATCAATTGCCTTTCATACGAATGTCAGCGGGAAAAGGCGTGCTCCTCGGGGAACATGTGAGAACTCTATTTCTATGTCCCAAATGTCACTCTAAATAGTGCACCGCTTTCGACCAGAGCCCATGCAGTCTGGCCCAAGGTATCGCACTATAGAGGGAATAAGATGTCATTATGGACGCATCCCATTTCTCCTTCTTCATTCTTCTGAGGCCTCCTCCTCCTCCGCCTCTCAGAGCCTGATTTAATAGGAAATGTCACATGAAAATTAATATCTTAGTCTTTGAAGCAGATCGAGTGTACTTTTGAAGGTTGGAACAACAATGAATATTTCTGCCTTCAATGGGGGGGTTAGCATTACTTGGGGAAGGAAAGCGTGATGGTGGTGGCTCTGGTTATTTGTGGTGGCTATTTTGATTAGACTGGAATTAACTATTGCATATTTTAAGAGGCAGATTGAAATTGCAGTTATGAAAGGGGCTCTTTTGTTCTAGATGGAGGCGTCTGTTGGCCACAGTCCGTTTTCAATTTCAGGCCTTTTATCTATGAAATGTTACAGTGATACAGGACAGGGGTTTTAATCATCAACTGCTGAGTGCCAATAGTTTCTCTATTATGCAAGAAGCGAAGCACAGAGAGAAAAATATATTAAAATGGGCTAATTGTCTTTTTGTGACCTTCACTTGTGACTTCATTATGGAATTTGCCACAGATTTGACAATAACTGATTTGTAATGGGTTTCTCAACCCAATCGAGAATGTTCTGTAAGGCATTCTTAACCAGTTATAACACCTTAATGAGTGATGCAGGATTACACATAACAACCTTCATAACACAGTCACATTAATGGGAGCCCAGTGTTGATAGCATAGCAGCACTCTTATGTCAACCTGATCTGTTTGACATTGATTTTGCCTCAGTCTCATCTCTATAAGGGACTTCATCTGACTGAAAATGAACTCATCTTTCAACCTGAGAGCCTTGGCGACTCGAAGCAACTGTTAATATTAGTATCTTCTCTGATTAAGGATCTTGGTTTTATCATGTCAGACTCTTGAGTCAGATATATTATTATTGTCAAGATCATTCCTGATGAGATGTGATGAGAGCTGGAGTACGCTAGTTGAGCTAATGGCCTTGCTGTCTCCATCTATTCTTAGTTTCTCTATGATGGATCGATTTATTTATTTATGTCTCGAACACCAATTGTTGCCCAATGGGCTTATAAGACACTATTTCTTTACGTACGTGTGCACAAAATACAAAACCAAATGACATTTAACAAATGAAATGCATAGTTAGAGTGGCGCTGTAGTCGAAGGCCCGCATCGCAGTGGCGTCACTACAGACCCGGGTTCGATCCCAAGTTGTTTCTCAACTGGTCTTGACCGGGAGTCCCACAGGGTGGTGCACAATTAGCCCAGCATCGTCCGGGTTAGGGAAGGTTTGGCCGGGGGGCTTTACTTGGCTCATTACTCTCTAGCGACTCCTTGTGGCGAGCTGGATGCCTGCAGGCGGACAACGGTCATCAGTTGAACAGTATTTCCTCCGACACGTTGGTGCAGCTGGCTTATGGGTTAAGCGGGCGTTAAGAAGTGCGGTTTGGTGGGTCATGTTTCCCCCCCATGACTCGACCTTCACCTCCCGAGCCCGTTGGGGAAATGCAGCGATGAGACAAGATCAAAATTGAAAAGAAAAAGGGAGTCAAAAAAAATAAAAAAGCATAGTTAGTAATCATCAGAAAGTACAGCTTTCACCTTGTCACATTAAACAAACGATACACTTCTTCTTCTCTCTGTGTCACTGCAGCTATCCCGTTTCACTCCCTAACGTTGTACTGTTACAGTTCTTTACTCACTTGTTCTGCTGGGGAGAGTGATCTGTCTCCACTAACACTGTCTTGTTCTGCTGGGGAGAGTGATCTGTCTCCACTAACACTGTCTTGTTCTGCTAGGGAGAGTGATCTGTCTCCACTAACACTGTCTTGTTCTGCTGGGGAGAGTGATCTGTCTCCACTAACACTGTCTTGTTCTGCTGGGGAGAGTGATCTGTCTCTACTAACACTGTCTTGTTCTGCTGGGGAGAGTGATCTGTCTCCACTAACACTGTCTTGTTCTGCTAGGGAGAGTGATCTGTCTCTACTAACACTGTCTTGTTTTGCTGGGGAGAGTGATCTGTCTCCACTAACACTGTCTTGTTCTGCTAGGGAGAGTGATCTGTCTCTACTAACACTGTCTTGTTTTGCTGGGGAGAGTGATCTGTCTCCACTAACACTGTCTTGTTCTGCTAGGGAGAGTGATCTGTCTCTACTAACACTGTCTTGTTTTGCTGGGGAGAGTGATCTGTCTCCACTAACACTGTCTTGTTCTGCTAGGGAGAGTGATCTGTCTCTACTAACACTGTCTTGTTTTGCTGGGGAGAGTGATCTGTCTCCACTAACACTGTCTTGTTCTGCTGGGGAGAGTGATCTGTCTCCACTAACACTGTCTTGTTCTGCTAGGGAGAGTGATCTGTCTCCACTAACACTGTCTTGTTCTGCCGGGGAGAGTGATCTGTCTCTACTAACACTGTCTTGTTCTGCTGGGGAGAGTGATCTGTCTCCACTAACACTGTCTTGTTCTGCTAGGGAGAGTGATCTGTCTCCACTAACACTGTCTTGTTCTGCCGGGGAGAGTGATCTGTCTCCAATAACACTGTCTTGTTCTGCTAGGGAGAGTGATCTGTCTCCACTAACACTGTCTTGTTCTGCTGGGGAGAGTGATCTGTCTCCACTAACACTGTCTTGTTCTGCTGGGGAGAGTGATCTGTCTCTACTAACACTGTCTTGTTCTGCTAGGGAGAGTGATCTGTCTCCACTAACACTGTCTTGTTCTGCTGGGGAGAGTGATCTGTCTCCACTAACACTGTCTTGTTCTGCTAGGGAGAGTGATCTGTCTCCACTAACACTGTCTTGTTCTGCTGGGGAGAGTGATCTGTCTCTACTAACACTGTCTTGTTCTGCTAGGGAGAGTGATCTGTCTCTACTAACACTGTCTTGTTCTACTAGGGCGAGTGATCTGTCTCCACTAATACTGTCTTTACCTTTAATTTAAGTGTGTTTTCAGGCCTTTTCGTCATGTGTGTGCGCTTGTGCGTGCAAACGTGTGTGTTTGTTTTAGGAGAGGACTACGTCTGCAGGTGAGACATGGCATATTCAGGATGCAGCTGGAGACACATGGTAGTATATTCAGGATTTAGGGTGAGACACATGGCAGTATATTCAGGATGTAGTTGAGACACATGCAGACCTTCAGGATGTGTGCAGCCTCAGTGGCAGTGTTCAGATGGCACCACAGGCAGTATATTCAGTGCAGGAGGCAGCGAGGCCCGTGCAGCCCTTCGCCTGTAGGTGAGACAGATGCCAGCTGTTTCAGGGATCACAGGAGAGGACTAGTATATTCTGTAGGTGAGACATGGCAGTATATTCCAGGATGCAGTTGAGACACATGGCAGTATATTCAGGATTTAGGTGAGACATGGCAGTATATTCAGGATGTAGGTGAGACACATGGCAGTATATTCAGGATGTAGTTGAGACACATGTGGCAGTATTATTCAGGATGTAGGTGAGACATGGCAGTATATTCAGGATGTGGGTGAGACACATGGAAGTATATTCAGGGGTGTGGTGAGACACATGGCAGTATATTCAGGATGTAGGTGAGCCAGATGGCAGTATATTCAGGATGCAGGTGAGACATGGCAGTATATTCAGGATGTAGGTGAGACACGTGGCAGTATATTCAGGATGTGTGTGAGCCATATCTAGGATGGCCACATACAGTATTCAGATGCTGTTGATGGCAGTAGTTGAGACACATGGCAGTATATTCAGGATGTAGGTGAGACACATGGCAGTATATTCAGGATGTAGGTGAGACACATGGCAGTATATTCAGGATGTAGGTGAGACACATAAGCAGTATATTCAGGGTGTAGGTGAGACACATGGCAGTATATTCATGATGTGGGTGAGACACATGGCAGTATATTCAGGATGTGGATTTGAGACACATGGCAGTATATTCAGGATGTAGGTGAGCCACGTGGCAGTATATTCAGGGTGTAGGTGAGACACATGGCAGTATATTCAGGATGTAGGTGAGACACATGGCAGTATATTCAGGATGTTGGTGAGACATGGCAGTATATTCAGGATGTAGGTGAGACACATGGCAGTATATTCAGGATGTAGGTGAGCCACATGGCAGTATATTCAGGATGTTGGTGAGACATGGCAGTATATTCAGGATGTAGGTGAGACATGGCAGTATATTCAGGATGTAGGTGAGACACATGGCAGTATATTCAGGATGTAGGTGAGACACATGGCAGTATATTCAGGATGTAGGTGAGACACATGGACAGTATATGTAGGTGAGACACATGGCAGTATATTCAGGATGTAGGTGAGCCACATGGCAGTATATTCAGGATGGTTGAGACACATGGCAGTATATTCAGGATGTAGGTGAGACACATGGCAGTATATTCAGGATGTAGGTGTGGCGGGGATGAGACACATGGCAGTATATTCAGGATGTAGGTGAGACACATGGCAGTATATTCAGGATGTTGTTGAGACATGGCAGTATATTCAGGATATGATGGCAGTATATTCAGGATGTAGGTGAGACACATGGCAATATATTCAGGATGTAGGTGATTTGAGACACATGGCAGTATATTCAGGATGTAGGTGAGACACATGGCACTATGTATTCAGGATGTAGGTGAGACACATGGCAGTATATTCAGGATGTAGTGAGACACATGGCAGTATATTCAGGATGAAGGTGAGACACATGGCAGTATATTCAGGATGAAGGTGAGACACATGGCAGTATATTCAGGATGCAGGTGAGACACATGGCAGTATATTCAGGATGAAGGTGAGACACATGGCAGTATATTCAGGATGTAGTGAGACACATGGCAGTATATTCAGGATGAAGGTGAGACACACGGCAGTATATTTGGGATGTAGGTGAGATACATGGCAGTATATTCAGGATGAAGGTGAGACACACGGCAGTATATTCAGGATGTAGTTGAGACACATGGCGGTATATTCAGGATGTAGGTGAGACACATGGCAGTATATTCAGGATGAAGGTGAGACACATGACGCAGTATATTCAGGATGTAGGTGAGACACATGGCAGTATATTCAGGATGTAGGTGAGACACATGGGCAATATATTCAGGATGTAGGTGAGCCACATGGCAGTATATTCAGGATGTAGGTGAGACACATGGCAGTATATTCAGGGTGTAGGTGAGACACACGGCAGTATATTCAGGATGTAGGTGAGCCACACGGGCAGTATATTCAGGATGTAGGTGAGACACATGGCAGTATATTCAGGATGTAGGTGAGACACACGGCAGTATATTCAGGATGTAGGTGAGCCACACGGATATATTTCAGGATGTAGGTGAGACACATGGCGGTATATTCAGGATGAAGGTGGGGCCATGGCATTATATTCAGGATGAGGTGAGACACATGGCAGTATATTCAGGATGTAGGTGAGACACATGGCAGTATATTCAGGATGAAGGTGAGACACACGGCAGTATATTCAGGATGTAGGTGAGACACATGGCAGTATATTCAGGATGAAGGTGATAAAAAAAAAAACTTGAACCTTTAACAAGGCAAGTCAGTTAAGAATACGTTCTTATTTACAATGACGGCCTTCCCTGGCTAAACCCGGACGACGTGATCCAGTGACCTACGCATCCTGATGGCCCAGTGTGTTAGTTAGAGTAAGGGGCTTAGATAGCAACACCAGGGTTAGAGCATGAGGCTTAGCTAGCAACACCAGGGTTAGAACATGGGGCTTAGATAGCAAACACCAGGGTTGAGCATGGGGCTTAGGACAGCCTGCTAGCGGTTTACTTGGAGTCAAATATCGATATAATATTGAACAAAAATAAGATCACCATATTTGACTGTCTCGATCCCCATCACTACCTCAGATCTGTGTAATGATATTAGTTGGTTATTAACATTTCTTTAAAGAATGTATACATTTTCTCCCTTTTAAACTGATCTCTGGTGATCATGACAAGAGTAATGGCAACGTATAATATTTTATAGGTACTTACCATTTTAGGATGGGGATTCAGGCCCTGTTCTAGAGCTATTGTTTCGGCTGTCTCAGGTAATAGGGTATGAAGAGGAAAGTTCAGGGCCAGTCAACACATTCAAATGTCTTCTCTCTCTGAGTCAGGTGGACTTAGAGGTGGACATAGAGGTGGACATAGAGGTGGGTGGACATAGAGGTGGACAAAGAGGTGGACAAGAGGTGGACAAGGTGAGAGGTGGACAAAGAGGTGGACAAAGAGGTGGACATAGAGGTGGACAGAGGTAGAGGGTGGACATAGAGGTGGGACAGACATAGAGGTGGACAAAGAGGTGGACATAGAGGTGGACATAGAGGTTGGACATAGAGGTGGGACAAAGAGGTGGACATAGAGGTGGACATAGAGGTGGACATAGAGGTGGACATAGAGGTGGGACAAAGAGACATAGAGGTGGACATAGAGGTGGACATAGAGGTGGACTTGAGAGGTGGACTTAGAGGTGGACATAGAGGTGGACATAGAGGTGGGACATAGGGTGGACATAGATTTCAAAGATTTTATTTCAAAGATTTTGAGCAACCTCTTTTTGGAGAAAGAGGTATATTAGTATTGAATGAGATTGACCTGATGACGTAGAGGTGGACATAGAGTTGAATGAGCCAATGACACAGTGTCATGGGTGACAAAGAGGTTCTCTAGTGGGAGAGCAAGGGAGGGCAGTGCCCAGATAAATGGGTGGACGGTCTCACGGGACCCACAGCTCTCTGTGTGTGTGTCTGTCTTTGTGTGTGTCACATGGGACCAATGTGTGTGTGTGTGTGTGTGTGTGTGTGTGTGTGTGTGTGTGTGTGTGTGTGTGTGTGTGTGTGTGTGTGTGTGTGTGTGTGTGTGTGTGTGTGTGTGTGTGTGTGTGTGTCAGTCACATGGGACCAACTGGTAATAACAATGGGAACATGGTGCAGCCTGACCCCATGACATTATTTCAGTCCCATAGCTCAGGATGGAAGATGGGTTCCAAGCAGAGAATGGGACGTGTCTGTCTGTTGAAGAGAGGATAGTGTAGAGAAGGAGATATGTCTGTCTGTTGGGTAGAGGATAGTTCAGGCTAGTTGTGTTTATTGTTAGAGTTTTGGTGAGTGAGATTTTCATTGTGTTCCTGACACTTGAAACTTGAATGCAATAGGCCCTGATTTTCACTTTCCTAAAATGTAGATCCTGTAGTCACAATAGCACTTTAGTGCAATGGGGTTTATTTATAGTGATTCCTGTCCATTACCAAAATACATTTGTCAATTGTTAAAAAGCACCATGGTTATGTAAATGTTTGATAGACCATGATACATGTTTCTCAGACTACAGTGCTTTTCACTGTTGTGTGGATGCTATATCTAGACATAGTGTCTTCAGAATGTCTTCACACCCTTGACATGTTCCACATTTTATTATGTTACAGCCTTAATTTACTATTTATTACATTTAGATTTTTTTTTACCTCCTAAATGTCACAATTACCCTCCTAAATGTCAAATGTCACAATACCCTCACAATAAAATGTCACAATACCCTCCTAAATGTCACAATACCCTCCTAAATGTCACAATACCCTCCTAAATGTCAAAGTGGTATTATGTTTTTAGAAATGTTTACAAGTGAATTAAAAATGAAAAGCTGAACTAAGAATTGAACCCTTTTGTTAAGGCCTAACTAAGTTCAGGAGTAAAAATGTGCTTAGTAGTCACATATTAAGTTGCATGAACTCACTGTGTTTGAAAGAAACGCAGACATTGAATTTCCCTTTGAACATGGTGAATTTATTAATAACACTTTGGATGGTGTGTCAATACACCCAGTCAGTACAAAGACACAGGCGTCCTTCCTAACTCAGTTGCCGGAGAGGAAGGAAACCGCCCATGGTGATTTCACCATGTGTCACGCCTTGGTCATTGTATTTTGTGTTTTCGTTATATGTTTGGTCAGGCCAGGGTGTGACATGGGTTTATGTTGTTGTATTTCGTATTGGGGTTTTTGTATTATTGGGATTGCGGCTGATTAGGGGTGTTGTATAGGCTTGGCTGCCTGAGGCGGTTCTCAATCAGAGTCAGGTGATTCTCGTTGTCTCTGATTGGGAACCGTATTTAGGTAGCCTGAGTTTCGCTTTGTATTTCGTGGGTGATTGTTCCTGTCTCTGTGTAGTTTCACCAGATAGGCTGTATAGGCTTCACGTTCCGTTTGTTATTTTGTATCGTTATTTCATGTGTCGCTTTTTCCAATAAAGTCATGAGTAACTACCACGCTGCATTTCGGTCCGACTCTTTCGACAAACGAAGAACGCCGTTACACCATGAGGCCAACGGTGATTTTAAAACAGTTACAGAGTTGAATGGTTCTGATATGAGAAAACTGAGGCCTTGTTATTAACCATGCTGGTCATTTATGAACATTTGAACATCTTGGCCATGTTCTGTTATAATCTCCAAATGACAGAGTGAAAAGAACTGGCCACCCCACATAGCCTGGTTCCTACAAATTTCTTCATTTTGCCTTTCTGTTTTTCAACTAGCCACCGTGCTTCTACACCTGCATTGCTTGCTGTTTGGGGTTTTAGGCTGGGTTTCTGTAAGCAAATATCAGCTGATGTAAAGGGCTATATAAATAAATTTGATTTGATTTGAGGATGGCGGCACGTAACCTAGTGGTTATTGTAGTAACTGGAAGGTTGCAAAACCCCGAGCTGACAAGGTACAAATCTGTCTTCTGCCCCTGAACAGGCAGTTAACCCACTGTTCCTAGGCCGTTTGAAAATAAGAATGTGTTCTTAACTGACTTGCCTGGTTAAATAAAGGTAAAAATAAATAAAAAAAATTAAAATTTAAAATTGTTACTCTTACAATACTAACCTAAATGACAGAGTGAAAAGAATGAAGCCTGTACAAAATACAAATATTAAACATGCATCCTGTTTGCAACAAGGCACTGAAGTTAATCTGCAAAACATGTTATGCAAAGAAATTCACCTTATTCTTACAAAGCGTTATGTTTGGGGCAAATCCAACACAACACCTCCTGAGTATCACTCTTCATATTTTAAAGAATGGTGGTGGCTGCATCAACTTATGGTATGCTTACACATGTTATGTTATATTCTACCCTGATGAGAATGTTATATCTTACACATGTTATGCTTTATCCTACCCTGATGAAGAATATTATATCTTACACATGTTATGTTATATTCTACCCTGATGAGGATGTTATATCTTACACATGTTATGTTATATCCTACCCTGATATCCACACCGAGGAGAGATGAGTGTGTGACTTTGTTTTTCAACTCCACCACACCATGATCGTCTTGTCTGCATTTCCTCCTCTGTCCTTATTATTATTATAGAGTCTGGTCTACATATCATGCCAGGTGTTATTGATACAGCTGACAACCCGTTGCTCTCCTCCTCTGTCCTTATTATTATCATAGATCTGGTCTACATATCATGCCAGGTGTTATTGATATTGATACCTCTGACAACCAGATGCTCTCCTCCTCTCCTCTGCAGGTGCCTGCCAGGGTTTTCCGGGAAGAGCTGTGAAGAGATAATAGACTACTGCAGTCTGCTCAGTGTCAACTGTCTGCACCAGGGACTGTGCCTCAGCGTAATTGGTGGATATAATGTAAGTCAGCCAATAGGTGAGGCCTAATGAAATGTGGGAAAGGCAAAAAAAAAGGTTTGATATGATGAGCCATAGTTTATTAGTGGGCTGCTTGGACAGGGTAGTGTTCTGCCCTCTACACATCAGAGAAAACACACCCTGGGGCTATTAGGAATGTTTTACAATAGACTACAGTAACCATTAGTGTATAGACCTCTCTACGTTCCAAATGGCTCCTAGTACCTATATAGTGCACTACTTTTGGCCATTTTGGCCTTTTCCACTCCACTCCATGTTCAAAACAAGTGGCATGTTTTGTGTAATGATTTAGTATGTCTAGTATAGGGGCACCTTGTACCTCGCTTCAGGTTAGTGCACATTCAGGAGTTATTTTGTTTTCATAGTCTGAACAACCGATGAACACCACTATGGTATGCCAATGTCGGATAATAAACGACAGGCCACTGGTAGCCGTTAAAGGAATAGTGCGAGATTTTGGCAACGAAGCCTTTTTTACCCAGAGTCAAGTGAACTCGTGGATTCCATTATTTTTGTCTGCGTGCAGTTTAAAGGAAGTTGGAGGTAGTTTTGCAAGCCTTTTCCAGTCACTGCGCTAACACTAGTTAGCAATGGCTCGTAAAACAACCTCAAACTTCCTTCATTGTCAAAATCAGGCACTATCCCTTTAACATCATCTATTTATTTATTTATGACATATTTAGAAGCTATCAGTTTCTCACTTTTCATGTCTATATTTTTTTGCTACATGATTTATATACTTTGTTTTCTTGCCACTGTTTCAATAACGTTTTGCTGTCACATTCAATATCAGCTGTACACTTTGAATAATGTGCCAAGCAGCCCATTCTATCGACTTGTTTAGAAGAATATTTACATTTGAGATAGTAGATAGCAATATATTGATAATTTTATGTCAATATTTGTTTATTTAATGTATTATAGTGTTCTAGTGTTCTAAGTTCTAGATATGATGATAAAGGTAAAACATTCACAAAATATGGTATCTATTTATATTTGATCATATCGTCCACGCCAACTTGTCAATGTGGGTTTAACTATCTACTATCAAATGTAAATATTCTTCTAAACAAGTCGATAGAATGGGCTGCTTGGCACATTATTCAAAGTGTACAGCTGATATTGAATGTGACAGCAAACGTTATTGAAACAGTAGCAAGAAAACAAAGTATATAAATCATGTAGCAAAAAAATATAGATATTTAAATCTCAAACAAAAATCATCACATGATTACAGGTTTCCTATGGGTGGTGATTAGGGCTTGTCCATGGACATGAACATTGTTCATCATAGCTATTAAAGTATATCTATGCATCACACTTCCTAAATGTTCAGACATCTGTTTTCTGAATCTAGCCAATGGATTACACTCTAGTCTCGTTTAAAGTAGTCTCTGTTTCTAACGCTGTCATGTATAGATGATTGACATTTAATAATAATAATCTGCTTGGTCGCTTTTAACGCTGTCATGCTATAGATGATTGAACCCATTTATTCTATCTGCTCTACTAACTGATTGAAGGACCATATGACTACATTGCTTGTACATTTCCATTTGTTTGCAGAAAATGCCAAATTATAATAAAACATTGTGCAAATGAGAATATGATGCTAATGAGAGAGCCGTCGGTTAAAATCGGATTCTATGACGTCTTGTGAAGCCATAAAACCATTTCACAACCATAAAATACCCAAATTGTGCCCACTTCATCATAATCCTGCATCGGAAGGCACCTGAAACCAGGCTGTAATGCCCATGGCCCTTAGCTTCTAATTATCCCCATCAGTCCTGGTCTGTTGCTTTAGATCATTCAGAAGGCTCTGGGGCTGCATCTGAAATGCCACCTATTCCCTATTCCCTTTTCCCCGATGTAGTGTATGGGCTCTGGTCAAAAATAGTGCACTATGTAGGGAATAGGGTGCCATTTGCTTCTGACTCTGAGCTGTAGGACTGTTTAAAGCTGCCTGTGTTGCTGTGTGTGGATTTCTCTTGCTCCAATCAGTGTCAGTCATAATCAAGACATTGACACTAGTCTGGCGTAATGAGCCGTCTCCTTTGCAATTTCTTGATCTGCTACCCCTGGGGAAAATGATGAGGTCGTTTGTCAGGTCAATTTGGGCTGTTGTCCATTAGATGCGCTGACTGTGTCCTGAAGTTGCCCTCTTTATTCAGTGTAGACTGAAGAGGTACTGGCGTTCACGTCTTAGAACCAAATGAGACCTTCTAATTAGGAAGAACAGAGATACCGTACGCTACCCATCAGCACTTGGATCTGCTGATAAATGAAACTTTAGTTAAATTAGTGTTGAGTTGCACAATGTGAACCGGTCAACTCAGTGCCATTGTAGGTTTCCCTGGCATGGATCTCATCAGGAAGTTGCCTTAGTGTAGAGGCATAGAGCTCGCCAGTTATGTCTTAAAACGGAAATGAAACCTCAGCCATTCCTATGTGGGATAGAATGGCATTTTGGGGTCAACCCCAAAAATAAGATCTGAGGTTAACACAGGCTTAGGAGATCTTATATGTTTTGTTCTATGAGATAATATCAGTCAGTTAACATGACCTTTATGAGTTATGAAGCCTTTATGTGCTTATAAATACTTCAAGTTCCACAAAAAGGTATGTTAGCTGATGAAGATTATTTCATAGAACAAAACGTATAGGATCTCCTAAGCCTGTGTTTACCACAGACCTTATTTTCAGAGTTTATCAAAAACTCTCCAAAACCCCATTAATTTCCTGAGGCTTTGGCTAACGAACTAGTGCGGAGTTAGCCTCCATTTGTGCCTACAAAAAGACAACATTACTATTGCTGTCTATTGGTAACCTGCATGACAGTATGTTGTGTAGAATGTACATTAGTCCAAGAAACGAATTGAACCCTTATAATTGTCAGTAAAAGATGTGATGCATACCACTGCAGTAGGAGGAAACAGGATGAAGTCAAATAACAGACCTGGTTAGTATGGATTTACAAGACCAGATTGGTGATTGTGTTTGTCTGCAGATCAATGATTACTGGTTCATCTCTTCCTCACAGTGTCTCTGTGCTCCTGGATGGATAGGGGAGTTCTGTCAGTATGGAGGGAACGCCTGCCTGATCTACCCAGACAGCTGTATGAATGGGGCCACCTGCATCACCACAAGTCAACCTACGGCTCCCCCAGAGTACAGATGTATCTGCAGCCCTGGTTACACAGGTAAGGGAACGTGAAAGGGGGATACCTAGTCAGTTGTACAAATGAATGCCTTCAACTGAAATGTGTCTTCCGTCTTTAACCCAACCCTCTGAATCAATGGTGCAGGAGTCATTTAACTTGTTGCGCCGAGCCCAACCCTCTGAATTCCGGACCTTGAACAGAGGTGGGGCTTTAACGATAAAAAGGTGGTAAATGAAATCAATATGCTAGCTCATGAGCTTTGTTCCACCATTGTTAACAACACTGTCATCTTAGATTTTCAAAAATATGCTTCTCAACCATAGCAAATGAAGCATTTAGCATTAGCATTTAGCATTAGCATTTTGGGTTAGCATTAGCATGCAAATATTCACAATTCCCAGCAAACAAAATAATAATTTACCTTTGAAGAACTGTTTTCAATGAGGAGACTCTCAGTTAGATAGTAAATAAGTTTTCCTGAAAGAACTTGGGAAGGAAAATATGTTTTCAAAATGAAAATTCAGTTATAAAGCCAAACTCTTTCCAGCAACTCCCACAATAAACTGAAACAAGTGCAAACGTTTTAGAATTCCCCAAGGTGTTTTCTACATATCTCTTCAATGATGTAGTTCCTGGAGCAATGGTAAAATGATTGCGGATGTTGGTAAAATGCATTTTCACTGAGAACCAAAAAACATTAAAACCGCCTTGATTTTATTGAAACGAACTTTGGATACGTTTTCTTGGACTCTTGGACAAACGAGGCAAACGTGATGGCGGAGATCATAGGAAAATGTTCAAAAATTCAGTCATTTCCCTGTTTTGAGGTTACATCTTTCCGAAAGATTATGTTGCCTGACAGACAATATCTTTCCCACCTGTTTTGAAGGAAAGGTCAGTGTTTTCTTTCCACTGCAAAAAAATGATAGCGCAAAATTTTATACAAAATACGCGTTAAACGGAACTTTTTTTATCCAATAATGACACATAGCCACCATAGGTTGAAGGAGGTTATTCTGCCTCTGAATCAGAGATGTGTCAGGTTTTAGCAATCAAGCTGACCCTCAATCTCTTCATGTGCAGGAGTCATTTCACGACCCTCTGAATCAGAGATTCCTAGAAGGATGAATCAGCAGAGGAGAGAGTCATTTAACTTGGTGCGGACCCTCTGAATCATCAGTGTCAGTTGAATGACTAGTCTCTGAATCAGACAAGAATTGCGCAGTTTCTGAATCAACGCAGGTGTCATTTTCCAAAGCCTTGGAATTAGATGCATAGTCAGGTGTCACTTCCTGACAAAAATGTCTGAATCAGAAAGGTGCAGGAGTTTTTTCCAACCCTCTGAATCAGAGAGGTGCAGGAGTCATTATAACCTCTGAATCAGAGAGGTGCAGGAGTCATTTAACCCAACCCCTCTGAATCAGAGAGGAGGGATTTAACCCAACCCCTCAGAATCAGTTGGGGTGAAGGAGTCAACCCAACCCCTCTGAATCAGAGAAGAGGTCAACCAGGAGTCATTAAACCAGACCCCTCTGGAATCAGAGAGGTGCGGGGGATACTTATGTCGACACCCCTCTGAGATCAGAGACCTTTTCAGGTGGAGGAATTAACCTTTCGGTTACTGGCCTCTGAATCAGAGCTGGTTACTGGCCCAACGCAGCTCTACTGAGGCCATCAACTGTGTTAGTATACGTGCCATTTCACTGCCAGGTCCTCTGAATCAGAAATACAAATTATACACTTCAGGTGTGTGAAAGTCATTTTATTGTAGTGTTTTTTTTGGAAAATCATTTGGTATCAGAGAGGATGCACTATTTTCAGAGTATTGATCTCTACCCTTTAAATCAGAAGTTATTGTGCAGTTTAAAGATAAATGTTTGTACATTAAAGTGCATATTTGATACTACTGGTTTTAGATCTGCAGTATCCTATCACACGTTTAATACAGGAGTTATCCTAATTTATTTATTTCACCTTCATTTAATCAGGTAGGCTAGTTGAGTCACCTTTAACCCAACAGGTAGGCTGCTGCAGAGATTTAACCAGGCAGGCTAGTTGAGAACACCTTTATTTAACCAGGTAGGCTAGTTGAGAACACTTTAAACCAGGTCTGAAACACCAGAACCAGGTGGCTAGGAGAACACCTTTATTTAACCAGGTGGCTCTTGAAATCCCCCTTATTTAACCAGGGCTAGTTGAGAACACCAAATTTTACCGAGTTGAGAACACCTTCATTTAACCAGGTAGGCTAGTTGAGAACACCTTTATTTAACCAGGTAGGCTAGTTGAGAACACCTTTATTTAACCAGGTAGGCAGTTGAGAACATCTTTATTTAACCAGGTAGGCTAGTTGAGAACACATTTATTTTTTAGGCTAGTTGAGAACACCTTTATTTAACCAGGTAGGCTAGAGAACACCTTTATTTAACCAGGTAGGCTAGTTGATTAACACCTTTATTTAACCAGGTGGGCTTTGTTTTATTTAACCAGGTAGGCTGAATTTAAACCAGGTGGGCTAGTTGAGAACACCTTTTTATTTAACCAGGGTAGGCTAGTTGAGAGTCTTTATTTAACTGGGCTAGTTGAGAACACCTTTTTTAACCAGGTAGGCTAGTTGAGAACACCTTTATTTAACCAGGTAGGCTAGTTGAGTGCCAACACCTTTATTCAACCAGGTAGGCTAGTTGAGAACACCTTTTATTTGGCCAGGCTAGTTGAAACACCTTTATTTAACCAGGTAGGCTAGTTGAGAACACCTTTATTTAACCAGGTAGGCTAGTTGAGAAACACCTTTATTTAACCAGGTAGGCTACGTTGAGAACACCTTTAATTTAACCAGGTAGGCTTAATGGTCCTTCTGTGGTTTAATGGTAGAGCATGGCGCTTGTAACGCCAGGGGTAGTGGGTTTGCATTTATCACCCATCTAGAATGTATGCACATGACTGTAAGTCGCTTTGGATAACCAGGTAGGCATTGATAATACATTTTTTTAACCAGGTAGGCTAGTTGAGAACACCTTTATTTAACCAGGTAGGCTAGTTGAGAACACCTTTATTTAACCAGGTAGGCTAGTTGAGAACACCTTTATTTAACCAGGTAGGCTAGTTGAGAACAAGTTTCATTTAACCAGGTGGGCTAGTTAAAACAAAGCAGTGTACACCAGGTTACACATGGAGTAAACAATAAACAAGCCAATAACACAATAAACAGGTCAATGACACAGTTGAAAAAAGAAAGTCTATTTAACCAGTGTAAAAGGCTAGGTAGGGCAACACCATAGGAGCTATTTAACCAGGTAGCAGATTAACACTGAATTTAACCAGGTGAGGCTAGTTGAGATACTTTGTGCAAAAGGTAGGCAGAAAAGAACAAAATAAAAACAGGTAGGGGATGAGGTAGGTAGATTTTATTTAACCATGGACTAGTGTAACAGCTTTAGATCCAGTTAGCTGCTGGAGATAGTTGATGTTTAAAATTGGTGAGGGAAATAAAAGTATCTTATCACACATTTAACCAGGTATCATGTGTTTGGATCTGAGTATCCTATCATTTAACCAGGTTTCTTCCTCCTTGAGAACACCTTTATTTAACCAGGTGGGCCATATTCAGAACACCTTTATTTAACCAGGTAGGCTAGTTGAGAACACCTTATTTAACCAGGTAGGCTAGTTGAGAAAGGTGTCACCCGTTTATTTCACCAGGTAGGCGTTGAGAACACATTTATTTAACCAGGTAGGCTAGTTGAGAACACGTGTCATTCCAGGTATAAGGCTAGTTGAGAAACACCTTTATTTAACCAGGTGGGCTAGTTGAGAACACCTTTATTTAACCAGGTGGGCTAGTTGAGAAACCTTTCCCGTTATAAGGCGTGTCAGGTTATAAGGCTTTAGAACGCCTTTAACCAGGTGGGCTAGTTGGAACACCTTTATTTAACCAGGTAGGCTAGTTGAGAACACCTTTATTTAACCAGGTGGGCTAGTTGAGAACACCTTTATTTAACCAGGTAGGCTAGTTGTCAACACTTTATTTAACCAGGTAGGCTAGTTGGCGTGTCATTCCTTTATTTAACCAGGTAGGCGTTGTCAACACCTTTATTTAACCAGGTAGGCTAGTTGAGAACACCTTTATTTAACCAGGTAGGGCTAGTTGAGGCGTGTCACCTTTATTTAACCAGGTAGGCTAGTTGAGAACACCTTTATTTAACCAGGTAGGCTGTCATTCCTGAGAACACCTTTATTTAACCAGGTAGGCTAGTTGAGAACACCTTTATTTAACCAGGTAGGCTAGTTGAGAACACCTTTATTTAACCAGGTAGGCTAGTTGAGAACAAGTTCTCATTTGCAAGTGCGACCTGGCTAAGATAAAACAAAGCAGTGTGACACAGACAACACAGAGTTACACATGGAGTAAACAATAAACAAGCCAATAACACAATAAACAAGTCAATGACACAGTAGAAAAAGAAAGTCTATATACAGTGTATAAAAGGCATGAGGAGGTAGGGCAATAAATAGGCCATAGGAGCGAATAATTACAATTTAGCAGATTAACACTGGAGTGATAAATGAGCAGATGATGATGTGCAAGTAGAGATACTGGTGTGCAAAAGAGCAGAAAAGTAAATAAAATAAAAACAGTATGGGGATGAGGTAGGTAGATTGGATGGGCTATTTTATATGGACTATGTACAGCTGCAGTGATCGGTTAGCTGCTCAGATAGTTGATGTTTAAAATTGGTGAGGGAAATAAAAGTATCTTATCACACATTTAATACAGTGTTTCTCCTCATGTGTTTGGATCTGAGTATCCTATCACACATTTAATTCTGCTGAATGTGTGTCATTGCCTAAGGCGTGTCATTCCCGTTATAAGGCGTGTCATTCCCGTTATAGCGTGTCATTCCCGTTATAAGGCGTGTCATTCCCACGTTATAAGGCGTGTCATTCCCGTTAGGCGTGTCATTCCCGTTATAAGGCGTGTTTCCCGTTATAATGTCATTCCCGTTATATGGCGTGTCATTCATTCCCGTTATAAGGCGTGTCATTCCCCGTTATAAGGCGTGTCATTCCCCTTATAAGGCGTGTCATTCCCGTTATATGGCGTGTCATTCATAAGGCGTGTCATTCCCGTTATATGTCATTCCCGTTATAAGGCGTGTCATTCCCGTTATAAGGCGTGTCATTCCCGTTATATGGCGTGTCATTCCGTTATAAGCGTGTCATTCCCGTTATATGGCGTGTCATTCCCGTTATAAGGCGTGTCATTCCGTTATATGGCGTGTCATTCCGTTATAAGGCGTGTCATTCCCGTTATAAGGCGTGTCATTCCCGTTATAAGGCGTGTCATTCCGTTATAAGGCGTGTCATTCCCGTTATAAGGCGTGTCATTCCCGTTATAAGCGTGTCATTCCCGTTATATGGCGTGTCATTCCCGTTATATGGCGTGTCATTCCGTTATATGGCGTGTCATTCCAGTTATAAGGCGTGTCATTTCCGTTATAGCGTGTCATTCCGTTATATACGTGTCATTCCCGTTATAAGGCGTGTCATTCCCGTTATAAGGCGTGTCATTCCGTTATAAAGCGTGTCATTCCCGTTATATGGCGTGTCATTCCCGTTATAAGGCGTGTCATTCCCGTTATAAGGCGTGTCATTCCCGTTATATGGCGTGTCATTCCCGTTATAAGGCGTGTCATTCCCGTTATATGGCGTGTCATTCCCGTTATAAGGCGTGTCATTCCCGTTATATGGCGTGTCATTCCCGTTATAAGGCGTGTCATTCCCGTTATATGGCGTGTCATTCCCGTTATAAGGCGTGTCATTCCCGTTATAAGGCGTGTCATTCCCGTTATAAGGCGTGTCATTCCCGTTATAAAGGCGTGTCATTCCCGTTTATAAGGCGTGTCATTCCCGTGTCATTCCCGTTATATGGCGTGTCATTCCAGTTATAAGCGTGTCATTCCCGTTATAAGGCGTGTCATTCCCGTTATAAGTGTCATTCCCGTTATATGGCGTGTCATTCCTATATTCCCGGCGTGTCATTCCCGTTATAAGGCGTGTCATTTTCCCGTTATAAGGCGTGTCATTCCCGTTATATGGCGTGTCATTCCCGTTATAAGGCGTTATAGTGTCATTCATTATAAGGCCCCGTTATAAACATTCCCGGCGTGTCATTCCCGTTATATGGCGTGTCATTCCCGTTATAAGGCGTGTCATTCCCGTTATATGGCGTGTCATTCCCGTTATATGGCGTGTCATTCCCGTTATAAGGCGTGTCATTCCCGTTATAAGGCGTGTCATTCCCGTTATAAGGCGTGTCATTCCCGTTATAAGGCGTGTCATTCCCGTTATATGGCGTGTCATTCCCGTTATAAGGCGTGTCATTCCCGTTATAAGGCGTGTCATTCCCGTTATAAGGCGTGTCATTCCCGTTATAAGGCGTGTCATTCCCGTTATAAGGCGTGTCATTCCCGTTATAAGGCGTGTCATTCCCGTTATATGGCGTGTCATTCCCGTTATATGGCGTGTCATTCCCGTTATAAGGCGTGTCATTCCGTTATAAGGCGTGTCATTCCGTTATATGGCGTGTCATTCCCGTTATAAGGCGTGTCATTCCCGTTATAAAGCGTGTCATTCCCGTTATATGGCGTGTCATTCCCGTTATAAGGCGTGTCATTCCCATTATAAGTATCATTCCCGTTATATGCGTGTCATTCCCGTTATAAGGCGTGTCATTCCCGTTATATGGCGTGTCATTCCCGTGTCATTCCCGTTATATGGCGTGTCATTTTCCGTTATATGGCGTGTCATTCCCGTTATATGGCGTGTCATTCCCGTTATAAGGCGTGTCATTCCCGTTATATGGCGTGTCATTCCCGTTATATGGCGTGTCATTCCCGTTATAAGGCGTGTCATTCCCGTTATATGGCGTGTCATTCCCGTTATAAGGCGTGTCATTCCCGTTATAAGGCGTGTCATTCCCGTTATATGGCGTGTCATTCCCGTTATATGGCGTGTCATTCCCGTTATAAGGCGTGTCATTCCCGTTATATGGCGTGTCATTCCAGTTATAAGGCGTGTCATTCCAGTTATATGGCGTGTCATTCCCGTTATAAGGCGTGTCATTCCCGTCATTTTCCGTTATATGGCGTGTCATTCCCGTTATAAGGCGTGTCATTCCCGTTATATGGCGTGTCATTCCCGTTATATGGCGTGTCATTCCCGTTATATGGCGTGTCATTCATTCATTCCCGTTATAAGGCGTGTCATTCCGTTATAAGGCGTGTCATTCCCGTTATAAGGCGTGTCATTCCCGTTATATGGCGTGTCATTCCCGTTATATGGCGTGTCATTCCCGTTATATGGCGTGTCATTCCAGTTATAAGGCGTGTCATTCCCGTTATATGGCGTGTCATTCCCGTTATATGGCGTGTCATTCCCGTTATAGGCGTGTCATTCCCGTTATAAGGCGTGTCATTCCCGTTATATGGCGTGTCATTCCCGTTATATGGCGTGTCATTCCCCGTTATATGGCGTGTCATTCCGTTATATGGCGTGTCATTCCGTTATAAGGCGTGTCATTCCCGTTATATGGCGTGTCATTCCCGTTATAAGGCGTGTCATTCCGTTATATGGCGTGTCATTCCCGTTATAAGGCGTGTCATTTCCGTTATATGGCGTGTCATTCCGTTATAAGGCGTGTCATTCCCGTTATAAGGCGTGTCATTCCCGTTATATGGCGTGTCATTCCCGTTATATGGCGTGTCATTCCCTTATAAGGCGTGTCATTCCGTTATATGGCGTGTCATTCCCGTTATAAGGCGTGTCATTCCCGTTATAAGGCGTGTCATTCCCGTTATATGGCGTGTCATTCCCGTTATATGGCGTGTCATTCCCGTTATATGGCGTGTCATTCCCGTTATATGGCGTGTGTCATTCCCGTTATAAGTGCGTGTCATTCCCGTTATATGGCGTGTCATTCCCCGTTATATTCCGTTATATGGCATTCGTGTCATTCCCGTTATAAGGCGTGTCATTCCCGTTATATGGCGTGTCATTTCCCGTATATGGCGTGTCATTCCCGTTATAAGGCGTGTCATTCCCGTTATAAGGCGTGTCATTCCCGTTATATGGCGTGTCATTCCCGTTATAAGGCGTGTCATTCCCGTTATTCCCGTTATAAGGCGTGTCATTCCCGTTATAAGGCGTGTCATTCCCGTTATAAGGCGTGTCATTCCCATGTCATTCCCGTTATATGGCGTGTCATTCCCGTTATAAGGCGTGTCATTTCCGTTATATGGCGTGTCATTCCCGTTATATTCATTCCGGCGTGTCATTCCCGTTATAAGGCGTGTCATTCCCGTTATATGGCGTGTCATTCCCGTTATAAGGCGTGTCATTCCCGTTATATGGCGTGTCATTCCGTTATAAGGCGTGTCATTCCCGTTATAAGGCGTGTCATTCCCGTTATATGGCGTGTCATTCCCGTTATATGGCGTGTCATTCCCGTTATATGGCGTGTCATTCCCGTTATAAGGCGTGTCATTCCCGTTATATGGCGTGTCATTCCCGTTATAAGGCGTGTCATTCCCGTTATAAGGCGTGTCATTCCCGTTATATGGCGTGTCATTCCCGTTATATGGCGTGTCATTCCGTTATATGGCGTGTCATTCCCGTTATAAGGCGTGTCATTCCGTTATATGGCGTGTCATTCCCGTTATATGGCGTGTCATTCCCGTTATAAGGCGTGTCATTCCCGTTATATGGCGTGTCATTTTCCGTTATATGGCGTGTCATTCCCGTTATATGGCGTGTCATTCCCGTTATAAGGCGTGTCATTCCCGTTATATGGCGTGTCATTTCCGTTATATGGCGTGTCATTCCTGTTATAAGGCGTGTCATTCCCGTTATAAGGCGTGTCATTCCCGTTATAAGGCGTGTCATTCCCGTTATAAGGCGTGTCATTCCCGTTATATTCCCGTTATATGGCGTGTCATTCCCGTTATATGGCGTGTCATTCCCGTTATAAGGCGTGTCATTCCGTTATATGGCGTGTCATTCCCGTTATATGGCGTGTCATTCCCGTTATAAGGCGTGTCATTCCCGTTATATGGCGTGTCATTCCCGTTAGGCGTGTCATTCCACGTTATAAGGCGTGTCATTCCCCGTTATATGGCGTGTCATTCCCGTTATATGGCGTGTCATTCCCGTTATAAGGCGTGTCATTCCCGTTATAAGGCATTCCGTTATATGGCGTGTCATTCCGTTATATGGCGTGTCATTCCCGTTATAAGGCGTGTCATTCCCGTTATAAGGCGTGTCATTCCCGTTATAAGGCGTGTCATTCCCGTTATATGGCGTGTCATTCCCGTTATATGGCGTGTCATTCCCGTTATATGGCATTTCCGTTATAAGTCATTCCCGTTATATGGCGTGTCATTCCCGTTATAAGGCGTGTCATTTCCGTTATATGGCGTGTCATTCCCGTTATATGGCGTGTCATTCCCGTTATAAGGCGTGTCATTCCCGTTATATGGCGTGTCATTCCCGTTATATGGCGTGTCATTCCCGTTATATGGCGTGTCATTTCCGTTATATCATTCCCGTTATAAGGCGTGTCATTCCCGTTATAAGGCGTGTCATTTCCATTATATGGCGTGTCATTCCCGTTATATCGTGTCATTCCCGTTATAAGGCGTGTCATTCCCGTTATATGGCGTGTCATTCCCGTTATATGGCGTGTCATTCCATTCCAGCAGTTATAAGGCGTGTCATTCCCGTTATATGGCGTGTCATTCCCGTTATAAGGAGTGTCATTCCCGTTATAAGGCGTGTCATTCCCGTTATAAGGCGTGTCATTCCCGTTATAAGGCGTGTCATTCCCGTTATATGGCGTGTCATTCCCGTTATAAGGCGTGTCATTCCCGTTATAAGGCGTGTCATTCCCGTTATATGGCGTGTCATTCCCGTTATAAGGCGTGTCATTCCCGTTATATGGCGTGTCATTCCCGTTATTGTCATTCCCGTTATAAGGCGTGTCATTCCCGTTATATGGCGTGTCATTCCCGTTATAAGGCGTGTCATTCCCGTTATATGGCGTGTCATTCCCGTTATAAGGCGTGTCATTCCCGTTATATGGCGTGTCATTCCCGTTATAAGGCGTGTCATTCCCCGTTATAAGGCGTGTCATTCCCGTTATATGGCGTGTCATTCCCGTTATAAGGCGTGTCATTCCGTTATATGGCGTGTCATTCCCGTTATAAGGCGTGTCATTCCCGTTATAAGGCGTGTCATTCCCGTTATAAGGCGTGTCATTCCCGTTATATGCGTGTCATTCCGTTATATGGCGTGTCATTCCCGTTATAAGGCGTGTCATTCCCGTTATAAGGCGTGTCATTCCCATTATAAGGAGTGTCATTCCCGTTATATGGCGTGTCATTCCATAAGGCGTGTCATTCCCGTTATAGGCGTGTCATTCCCGTTATAAGGCGTGTCATTCCCGTTATAAGGCGTGTCATTCCCGTTATATTGGCGTATTGTCATTTAACCACGTTATAAAAGTAAAAACATTCCTATATTTGTTGTCTTAGATCATTCCCGTTATAAGGCGTGTCATTCCCGTTATAAGGCGCCCCATTCCCGTTATCCGGATTGTGACTCAGCCTCAAGCTCATTTCCATAAGGCGTGTCATTCCCGTTATATGGCGTGTCATTCCCGTTATAAGGCGTGTCATTCCATTCCCGTTATAGATTTTCAAAATATGCTTTTAAAGGCGTGTCATTCCCGTTATAGAGTGTCATAGCCGTTATATGCGTGTCATTCCCGTTATAAGGCGTGTCATTCCTTAACCAGCAAAGGGATTCATAAATGTCATTCCGTTATAAGAACTTCAGATGTTATAAGGCGTGTCATTCCCGTTATAAGGCAGTCATTCCCATTATAAGTTTTTCCTGAAAGATGCTTCCAAGGGATTATTCCCGTTTTGTTACTTTGTCATTTGGCCAGTTTCTTCATAACCGTCATTCCTGTCATTAACTCCATAAAGGTTTGAATCAATCCTCATATAAGTGTTTGGTCATATATCTCTTCAAAATGCCAGTTATAGACACGGCATGTCATTCCCAAAATATAAGGGATGTCATTCCCATTGCTCATCTTTTCACAATTCCTCAAGTGGATTATTCCATAATTTGCGTTATTTTGTCTAAAATATGAAAGGCGGAGGTTGCAGGACATTTCTTCATTGAACCTGCCAACCAAGGACAGCAACAAGATATTGGCTACATACATGAATACTATAAGCAACAGCTATTGGAGTACTTAACCACTTCTATCCACCAAAGGAAAAACATTAACCTATATTTGTTGTCTTAGCCATATGAGATCAAAAACGTGAAAAAATCCTGTTGATTTCCTGGTCACTCAAACATCTTGGTTTTGCCTGTAGATATTGTTCTATATCATGAAAATCTTTGCAGTTCTGGAAACGTATGTTTTTTCCAAAACTATCAATTTAAGTCTTTTCGTGAAAAATATCGTAAAAACGGGCACGTCTTTTTATCCAAAAATGAAATACTGCCCCTAGAGTTCTAACAGGTTAAAAAATATATATATACATATAAAAAGTCCAAAGTGTAATCGTTTACAGAAATATTTCAATACAATTTTAGACTCATGTCGTTTGATAGTTAATGATGCTCCTTGTTTATTCTAAACCTGTACAAAAAGCTGGATGCCATGAAAAGTCATTTTTCAATTTGTTTTATACATCGTACACTATTCATTTCTGGGTCCATTAACCAAATTCCAAATACTTTAGACTCTGTTGAAAAGAGTTTTCGAGGACCACTAGTAAACAAGTCTTTAGATTATAACTTTCATGTGTTTTCCTCTGGTGTTAAAAAATACACATCTTCTCGATATATGTTTAATTTGGAGTATCTAGTTCTCCATCATACATACAACAGCCTAAACCAAACCACAACCCTCAGAATGAACAAGTGGCTCTCTTCATTTCATGTCTTTCATCATTGGTCCTCTCAATCCTGTCAGCAGAACCTCAGTCCCCATCTTAGCTGACACACTCACACCTGTCACTCCGATAAGTCCTTACATAGCATTACATGAGCTAGGGCTTTTTTTTTTTGTGCTGCGCCAGGCTCAAATATCGGTTGCCACTTCGCTGATGGAAAATTGTCTCTCACAATGTGGCAGCACCTCAGTGACTGATGGAACCCTTCACTCCGAGGCGTCCATGCCAAGTGGAACCCTATTCCCTATTTAGGGACTACTTTTGACCAGGGCCAATAGGGCTCCTCCTGGTCATAAGTAATGCACTATGGGAAAAGGCTGCCATTTAGGACACAGCCCTAGGCATCCAGGGATCCCTTTTTCGATGTGGAATTATGAAGCGTTGAAGCGGGCGGACTTTCAGAAGGCCCCCGTTTAATTTCAGAACCCGTCTCGAAGCCCTCAGGACCAGTCTGTCTGGAGTAGATCAAGCATTTCTGAGTGCATTGCTCAAGCCCCTGATATTTAAGTTTTTATTCAGACTAGAAAAATATGAACTTGCGGCCGATGGTATAAGCGTTTATGAAATGTTCATGTACTGCAGATATCCGGGTTTTGAAGTGGTTATGAATGTGTCATGAAGTCCCTATGTAGGTACCTTCGTATAAAGTGTTATTCCTTTATTCTTAGGGAAACTGTACAGACATTGGAGACATTTTTCACCTTGCATGGCTTTATAGTTTTTTTTTCCCCTCCAGACGCATATCAAGGGTTTATTTTCTTTTTCCAGGCAGGCAGACAAGGTGCTGTCCAAAAGGCCATCACAAAATGCCAAGCACCTGATTGTAATCTGCCAAAAAATGTCCGTGACATGCTGAAGAGACACTATGAAACTTTAGAAGGGCAGATTCCTCCGAGATAGGGCATGTGTCTCAAATGGCACTCTATTCCTATATAGTGCACTACTTTTGATCAGAGCCCTATGTGTCCTGGTAGAAAGTAGTACACTATAAAGGGAATGTGGTGCCATTTGGGACGCAGACCATGCCTTTTGTTGTCCGTATCTTTCCCCTGTCTTGTTATATTTCCAATCAGAGTCTCCTAATTGAAATCACACAGCTATTGAAAAGCCAAGGAGTCCCAGAACACCAGTAATTCAGTCTTGTGGATTTAAAGAAGCTAATCTCCGCTCCATATCCTGTCTCTTTTTATATGGCCCTTGAAACAACAGACTGTCTGACCAACTGCTAGGTTCTTCTCCAAGTGGAAGCAATCATAATTTAAAATCAACGAGCAGGAGAATATTAGGGTTCATTTCTTTAAAACATCTAATAGGAATTCCAAAGAGGATACTTCCATTTTAGGTTAGCTAAAGGAGGTTTTAAAAGATGTACATTTTAGGTTAGCTAAAGGAGGTTTTAAAATATATACATTTTAGGTTAGCTGAAGGAGGTTTTAAAATATATACATTTTAGGTTAGCTGAAGGAGGTTTTAAAATATATACATTTTAGGTTAGCTGAAGGAGGTTTTAAATATATACATTTTAGGTTAGCTGAAGGAGGTTTTAAAATATATACATTTTAGGTTAGCTAAAGGAGGTTTTAAAAGATATACATTTAGGTTAGCTGAAGGAGGTTTTAAAATATATACATTTTAGGTTAGCTAAAGGAGGTTTTAAAATATATACATTTAGGTTAGCTGAAGGAGGTTTTAAAATATATACATTTTAGGTTAGCTAAAGGAGGTTTTAAAATATATACATTTAGGTTAGCTGAAGGAGGTTTTAAAATATATACATTTTAGGTTAGCTAAAGGAGGTTTTAAAATATATACATTTAGGTTAGCTGAAGGAGGTTTTAAAATATATACATTTTAGGTTAGCTAAAGGAGGTTTTAAAAGATATACATTTTAGGGTTACTAAAGGGTTGAATATCATGTTTCTCTCCCTCTCTCTCTCTGCCCACAATATACAGTAGATGGTTGTACCACTGCTTCAATCACCGAACCAAAGTGGTTGTGGTTGTCAGTGTTCATATATCATCAATGTTAGAGCTTAGATTTTATTAGACAGCTTCACATGCTTGCCACCAACCCTCTTTTTATTTACTTAATCTGAATGGTTATATTCTGCCCGCTTCCTGTTTCCTCATAAAAGGTAGATTTAGTGGCTTGTGATGTCTCCGGTAGTGCTGCACTATTATCTTGAATAAAACACATCTCTACCGATGCATACCGTACCTCTAAGCAAAGAAAGCAGACAATAAATGTAAAATGGCCGTAGTAAAATGTCCCCTTACGTTGTTCCAGTGCTCACATTTTAGTACATCACAGGCCAGTGCTCTACTGCAGACCGGCAGACAGACCGGCAGACAGACAGGCAGACAGACAGGCAGACAGACAGGCACGTGCCTGTTGTAAAACCCATGTGTCTATCCAATACAGGAAGGAAAATTGGAGCTATGGTAGAATCTCCAAAAACAAACCGAAAAGGCATCAAATTAACGATTTTTGTTGGAGCAAATGGTTCTCAGGCCGACAAAATTATTATAACTAGAAAAGTACATTTCCTGAAGAAAATGTGGTGTGCTTTCTAGCTTGTGAATGATGATTTAATGTATAGGATAGCCTGAACATGTGAAGTTGGTTTGGCATCTCTAGCTTGTGAATGATGATTTAATGTATAGGATAGCCTGAACATGTGAAGTTGGTTTGGCATCTCTAGCTTGTGAATGATGATTTAATGTATAGGATAGCCTGAACATGTGAAGTTGGTTTTGGCATCTCTAGCTTGTGAATGATGATTTAATGTATAGGATAGCCTGAACATGTGAAGTTGGTTTGGCATCTCTAGCTTGAACGGTTCAAAAGGTACTGTTGTTGAGTTATTTTATGCAAATGTAGTTTATGCAAATGTAGTTTATGCAAATGTAGTTTATGCAGATGCAGTGATAAAAGTTTTTAAGAATTTTAATTTTATGCACATTTATGCCAATGTGTACATACAATGAACACAAATATAAACGCAACATGTAAAGTGTCGGTCCCACGTGTTGGTCCCACGTCTGCCCCCCCCCATGGCTGCAGACCACGTGTAACCACGCCAGCCCAGGAACTCCACATCCAGCTTTTTCACCTGCGGGATCTATCATCTGAGACCAGCCACCTGGACAGCTGATGAAACTGTGGGTTTGCACAACTAAAGAATTTCTGCACAAACTGTCAGAAACCGTCTCAGGGAAGCTCATCTGCATGCTCATCGAACTACAGTTTGGCGACGTAACCAACTTCAGTGGGCAAATGCTCACCTTCTGTGGCCACTGGCACGCTGGAGAAATGTGCTCTTCCCGGATGAATCCTGGCATCATCTGTACCGGGCAGATGGCAGACAGCGTGTATGGCGCTGTGTGGGCGAGCGGTTTTCTGATGTCAATTTTGTGAACATTATATGAACAGTAACTCAGTAAAATCTTTGAAATTGTTGCATGTTGTGTTTATATTTTTGTTCAGTGTAGTTATAGTTGATAAAGATTTGAAAGAGTTTGAAGATGTTTTGAAGTTGATCATGAAGCGTAACTGGCCAAGGAGCAGGACCATTTTAAAAAGCTACTTCTGTATACCTATGGTTCTCATTCATGTTATTTTACGCACAATTAAAATCTTTATAGTTCAGAAAGTATACTGTACATAGTATAAAAAAATCACTAGACAGGCAATCTAAGCAGGGGCAGTCTGAACATCTCAACGTAGGTTTGGGGTTGATTGCTTAAACGGTGAAAGAGGAGATGGGTCTAGATTCTAGAATCTTTAAAAGTCTATGGACCCTTTGTTTGCCATTGAAATGCATTGGGAACTCATTAATATATTGTTGTAGTACAAAAGTATAAATGCTATCACAAATATTTTTCAATCAATCTGTGTTTTAAAGTTGGTTTTGTGTTTTATAGATTAAATCGTTAAAGTGCTAGAATAAACTAAATATAATAATAATGTAGGAAATCTAAAGTTGTGCTTCATCAACCTCATAATCATTTGTACACTGCATATTGACCCCAACTAAGCCCGAAAAGAGATTGTATTTGAAAATAGCAATCATTTCATACCTTCATTACACTGGTTTTGTCCCGTGGGCCGCCTGTTGCCGACCCATGCTGTACAGTAAGAAATGTATCATTAAGCAGAGGGCTTCTTTGGCGGTGGTGTTCTTTCTGAAAATACAATTTATCATTATTTTATAATTTTTGCAAAGGTTTGCATAGTGTGTTGCTTTGGCCTTGGACGGTGCCCAAGAACTGCAGTATATGAGCCAATTACTGACACCAGCCAAGTCCTCTCTGGGTATTTATGAGCTGGCTACATGGTGCTGGAGATCTGAGTTTTAAAGTGTGTCCCAAATGGCACCACATTCCCTTTATAGTGCACTACTTTTGACCAGGGCGCATAGGGCTCTAGTCAAAAAGTAGTGCACTACTTTAGGTGCCATTTTGGAACATACATTGAACCTTTGCTGTGCTCTCTCTCGCCATGATGCGTCAATGAAGAACTGTGATCCACATGGTCGCACGCACACACACACACACACACACTAATCTCAGATCTTAATGCTATTGTCTGGTTCCTGGGTTCAAATACTATTCAAAATAATTTCAAATACTCTATCTGTGCTTGATTGGGTTTGCCTGCTGTGATGGAACCATCAGGAAAGTCTCAAAAGTGCAAACCAAAACCCTGCATAACAGGCACCCCCACTCCAGGCAGGCTAAAGCAATGTTTAATCTGTTGAATAGTATTTGAACCCAGATCTGGTTAATGCCTCTTTCTCTCATTCATCTCAATATCCTTTACATGCATGCTTTTCTGTGAGCGTTCCTACACTAATGTATAAAGTTCATGGTACATTAGTAATTAAGTTTGCTCTGCAGAAAGATATAATCCTATCTTAATTGGTTTCCATTGCATATTTCATCTGCGATGCACACATCGTTATCCACTTCACCTAACCTGGAGCTTTAGAAAGGGGAAATTAATCCCAATGTATAACAATGAAGTAATCACAAACATTCACCCTGAACCTTTTCCAAGTTTATTCCTCATTGACGGTTCATGGTTTGCTACATGACCTTCGTGTTTCAGTATCGAAGGTATTTATGATATTTCATGAATACATTTTGAGGTGGTTTTGAGGATTATTTACTTAACTAGGTAAATGCTCATAATGGGAATTTTGGAAATATTCAGGGGAGCATTACCATGCTGATCCAGGCTGTATCACATCTGGCCGTGGTTGGGAGTCCCATAGGGTCGGCGCACAATTGGCCCAGCGTCGTCCGGGTTTGGCCGGTGTAGGCCGTCATTATAAATAAGAATTTGTTCTGAACTGACTTGCCTAGTTAAATAAAGCTTCAATAAAAAATAAAAGATTGATTTGTTCTATACTACCAGTGCCCTCCCAGGCCCACCGACTTGGGAGCCAGGCCCACCCACTGGGGAGTCAGGACCTGCCAATCAGAATTAGTTTTACCCCACAAAAGGGCTTTATTACAGACAGAAATACTCCTCAGTTTCATCAGCTTTCTGGGTGGCTGGTCTCAGATGATCCCGTAGGTGAGAAGCCGGATGTGGAGGTCCTGGGCTGAAGTGGTTACACGTGGTCTGCGGTTGTGAGGCCGGTTCAATGTACTGCTAAATTCTCAAAAATTATGTTGGAGGCGGCTTATGGTAGAGAATTGAACATTCAATTCTCTGGCAACACCTCTGGTGGATATTCCTGCAGTCCCTCAAAACTTGAGACATCTGTGGCATTGTGTTGTGTGAAGAAACTGCACATTTTGGAGTGGCATTTTATTGTCCCAAGCACAAAGTGCACCTGTGTAATGATCATGCTGTTTCATCAGCTTCTTGATATGCCACACCTGTCAGGTGGATGAAATATTTTGGCAAGGGAGAAATGCTCACTAACAGGGATGTAAACACATTTGTGCACAACATTTGAGAGAAATAAGCTTTTTGTGAGTATGGAATATTTCTGGGATGTTTTATTTCAGCTCATGAAACATGGGACCAACACTTTACATTTTTAGTTCATATTTTTGTTCATTATATATTGACATATCTCGTGGACAGACTAAGTAAACATTAAGTGAGATTTTAGTTCTGGGTTAACCAAGATTTATATGGGACATAACATAGCCTAACACAACATACTATTGTTATCCATATTAGGGATGGAAATGGGAAATAATTTCACTATTAGAATAGTACAAATAATATTTCTGATGAGTGTTTAGCGTTGATCTGTGTCAGGCCCTCAGTTAGGTGTGTGTCTGTAATCTCTATTTAAAGAGTGGTTAATAGTAATCCCTTGTCAGCGCTGACTGGAGGACTAAATGTGTAGTAGTAGCTCAATGCATCGTCATAAAAACTACATTCAAAGTTTGTTTTATTAAATTAAGACTTTCAAATGTCATGGTATATAATTTCTATGTAACTATGTCACAAGGATAATTTAATTAAAAATACACTTTTTTTCTGGATAAAGTAGACCTGCAAAATGTTTGAGTACTACTACTAACGTCCGTTCGGATATTTGAATATTCAAATAAGCGTGCCCATTCCTAATCCATATGACATCATATTAACAGTACAAGACAGACAGGCTGATATGTTCGTAGGAGCGCATATTTCCTTCTGATACTACTCCTGTACATTTCTCTCTACTTGACTTGAACGACCTGCATTTACTTCCATGTCCAATTATATTCCCATTTTACCTTTCATGTTCCTTCATCTCAGGGGGCATCTCATCACTTTCTGCTTTTATCTGTCAACAGTAGTGAACTATATAGGATCAGTGCCATTGGAGACTCATCCCCAGGTTATATCCTGGCTTCTATATCAGCTACCCTCTCCCTGTGGTCTTTCAACTACCACTTTACCTGACCTTTCAACTTGACCTTTCAATAACCAGTTTACCTGACCTTTCAATGACCAGTTTACTTGACCTTTCAACCTGACCATTCAATGACTAGTTTACCTGACTTTTCAAGACCAATTTACTTGACCTGTCAACTTGACCTTAATAACCAGTTTACCTGACCTTTCAAGACCAGTTTACTTGACCTTTCAATGACCAGTTTACCTGACCTTTCAGTGACCAGTTTACCTGACCTTTCAATGACCAGTTTACCTGACCTTTCAATGACCAGTTTACTTCACCTTTCAATAACCATTTTACCTGACCTTTCAATGATCAGTTTACTTGATTTTTCAACCTTAACTTTCAAAGACCAGTTTATCTGACCGACTCTCATCATCATCACCCCAACAGACCAATTCTTCTTCCTCTGTGGGTTTTAACCTGGGAGCCAGCCTGTTTCTGCTCTCTCTCTCTCCACCTCCTTATGGATGACAAGCAAACTGTCACTCAGGCTAAGGCAGCTGGACGGTACTGTAACGTTCTTGGTTCTATTCCATGTGCTCTATTGAAGGCTACAGACGTTTTGGGGGACTGTGTTGTACAATACAACTTTATTTGTCCAACTGTTGCATCAGAAATGGGTCTTCTGCTCTGTTTATGACAAAAAATAATGAAGAGTAGCAGAGAGTTGACTTAGTTGTTGGCGGAATTATTTCTCTGTTTTCGGTCAGTCTGGAATATGTATTCTGTCTCCCATGGTAAAAAAAAGAAATGCACACACTGAAATGCATTATTTAATAATCGGATGGCGAGTTCCTTTGCAGTAAACCAATATTTATGTCGGTTATTTCTTGGGTCATGTTTCATCTTCCATCCTCCATGAAGAATGACCCCCCCACCCATTGAGAGTACTACCTGAACAATACTTATAATACATTTCTTCTGACAGATATCTTTGCACATCACTGTTGGGATGGATTTGTACAATTTGTAGCTGCACAATGTGGCATTTTTATATATATATATACCAACAGAAAGAACATTGTGATATTAATCACAGTAAGTCTGCTGTACAGTAGACTGAGGCTTTGTCCCAAATGACACCCAATTCCCTTGATAGCGCACTTATTTTGACCAGGGACCATAGTGGATCCCATAGGGCTCTGGTCAAAAGTAGTGCACTATATAGGGAATAGGGTGTCATATGGGACATATCCTGAGATTGACTCTTTCAAGAGGGGCTTTTACTATATGTACTGGATTTGCCGTTATTGATGAACGGATGTTTATGATAAATCACTTCCACAGTCACATCTGAGACGAATCCCCTGTATGGTAGGAGCTTAATGACTAAATCACCATCTAGATGCATTACGTAGGAAGGTTATATCCAAGCTAGATTTAAACTAGACTTGAACATGAGAGAGCACTGTGATAATCCCCATCTAGACTTGAACAAGAGAGAGCACTGTGATAATCCCCATCTAGACTTGGAACATGAGAGAGCACTGTGATAATCCCCATCTAGACTTGAACAAGAGAGAGCACTGTGATAATCCCCATCTAGACTTGGAACATGAGAGAGCACTGTGAGAATCCCCATCTAGACTTAAACTAGACTTGAACATGAGACAGCACTGTGAAAATCCCCATCTAGATTTGGAACATGAGAGAGCACTGTGATAATCCCCATCTAGACTTGGAACATGAGAGAGCACTGTGAGAATCCCCATCTAGATTTAAACTAGACTTGAACAAGAGAGAGACTTGAACACTGTGAGCACTGTCCCCCCATCTAGACTTGAACAAGAGAGAGCACTGTGAGAATCCCCATCTAGACTTGAACAAGAGAGAGCACTGTGAGAATCCCCATCTAGACTTGGAACAAGAGAGAGCACTGTGAGAATCCCCATCTAGATTGAAACTAGACTTGAACAAGAGAGAGCACTGTGATAATCCCCATCTAGACTTGAACTAGACTTGAACAAGAGAGAGCACTGTGATAATCCCCATCTAGACTTGAACTAGACTTGAACAAGAGAGAGCACTGTGATAATCCCCATCTAGATTGAAACTAGACTTGAACAAGAGAGAGCACTGTGAGAATCCCCATCTAGATTGAAACTAGACTTGAACAAGAGAGAGCACTGTGATAATCCCCATCTAGACTTGAACTAGACTTGAACAAGAGAGAGCACTGTGAGAATCCCCATCTAGATTGAAACTAGACTTGAACAAGAGAGAGCACTGTGATAATCCCCATCTAGACTTGAACTAGACTTGAACAAGAGAGAGCACTGTGAGAATCCCCATCTAGATTTAAACTAGACTTGAACAAGAGAGACCACTGTGAGAATCCCCATCTAGACTTGAACAAGAGAGACCACTGTGAGAATCCCCATCTAGACTTGAACAAGAGACCACTGTGAGACACTGGCTTTTGTGTTTCACAGTTTAAGATTCTTATGCATTTTAATGTTGAGTTGCATAATAGCTTTTGAAAATAGTTTTTCCTGCTGTTTTTCCAGGATTTGTAATTCTTAAAGAGAAATGAAAAGAATGAACTGCTACACTGCTTATAAAACTACAGGACTTTGGAATGTTCCCTCGGAATTGTAAGGGGGAATTTACAATCCCAATGTTGAATCATTGAGTCCATTTACATTTGGGGTTAATTAAAATGCCTACATAAACTAATTAAACACAGTATAATCAGTCACTACTACACCTTCCTCTTGTCTTTCAGGACCCCACTGTGAGACAGAAATGAACCAGTGTTTCTCCAACCCCTGTCTGCACAATGGGACATGCTTGGACTCTGTTGGCTTCTACAAATGCAGGTGTCCACCAGGTATGTATGTATGTTGTGCCCCCTCACATTCAGTTTCACTAAGATAGGGCCCTATCCATCCCAGCCCCAAACAAGCCATTGGATGCATCCCAAATGCAACCTTATTTCCTATATAGTGCACTTCTTTTGACCAGTTCTATGGGTCCTGGTCAAAAGTAGTGCACTATAAAGGGAACAGGGTGCCTTTTGGACAGTGTCCTTTGACTGACAGCTGAGCAAATCACTCGGCTCATTGCCAAAGCTCATTACTGCAGGAGAATTATGTCAATATTGTGATATGGAATACTCTCTCCTTTCATGGGGCATTCGACTCCTGTATTAATATGATTCTGCAGTAATTGTTTATTCGTCTCGACCGGCTGAGGCTGAATTTACATTCACTGATGCAGTCTGATGGAGATGTACCACCCTAGAGACGAGAGGGTGTGTGTGTGTGTGTCTGTGTGTGTGTGTGTGACTGGCATGCAGGGCAGAGTTTATGCTGGGCTGCCAGATGATGCTGCACTTTCAATCAGAGCATTGTCCCCATCACACCGTCCACCACAGTCGGGGTCACTTCCATTTCAATTCAGTCAATTCAGGACGGAAACGGAAATTCAAAACCAAATTCCATTTCTTTCTCATTAAGAAATCAAAGGAGATCGTTGTAATTTCTGATTACATCCTGAATTGACAGAATTTAAATGGAATTGAACACGACCCATGTGTCCACTTCACCATCATCCATACATAGCAATACATGGAAAGCGTCCCAAATGGCATCCTGTTACCTATATATAGAGCTCTGGTCAAAAGTAGTGCGTTATAAGGGGAATAGGATGCCTTTTGGGACGCAGATCTGGTGTTCATTTTTAAGACCAGAGATGGGGCAGGTTATTCTGAACGAGTTGTCCTTAGATCAGGATCTCCGGCAGGACAAGATCAGTCGTGAAAAGGCTTTAGACTACCTGGTTTGTTACATCACAAGCCAGTTTCCAGGACCCGGATTAAAGCTGCAATATGTGTCTTTTTGGGTGACCTGACCAAATTCACATAGAAATAAGAGTTATAGATCAGTCATTCTCATTGAAAGCAAGTCTAATAAGTGGTAGATCTGTTCCATTTGTGTTATTTCTATGCCTGCGGCTTTTTCTTTCGGTTTTGTGCACCATTTTCAAACAGCACAAAATACTATATTTTTGGTTATCGAAAATATATTTCACAGCGGTTTAGATGGTACAATGAAATTAGGTGAACTATTTGGATTTTTGCAACCAGGAAATGGCAGAGCGATTTCTGCAATATTGCACCTTTAAGCCTGGTCCTAGACAACAAAACACATGGAAATGATCCATTGAATATGCTTTTAAGTCCAGGATCTTAATCTGTGTCTGGGAAACCAACCCTAGAAGTTTCAGTTCATGTTATCAGTCAGAAACCCTTTGTTTCTCCTCACAAACATTTCATCCTATTGTAATTCTTGTTTGGGGAAAATGGCAAGGTCTGTTCCCTTCTCATTTTACCAGTCAGCTGAGTTTTACTCAGTGGCTAATCTCAATGTTGATGATAATGAGTCTGTTTCGCTGCTTCCTCGCAGGATTTCTGGGCCAGAAGTGTGAGGTGGATGTAGATGCCTGTACCCTACCCAACACCACATGCCCTAGAAACACACATTGTCTGGATCTGCCTGATGGACTGAAGTACACATGTTGCCTGCTGTGCCCACCAAACATACAAGTGGGTAAAACAACACTTTTTTGTGCAGAACGTGGAGTTAATCCTAACTTCCATTTAAATTAAATGTTCACTTAATCTCCCATTGACATCAATGCATGACAACTTGAACATTTGTCTTAAATTAAATGTAGGATTTGCCCCCAACTGAACAAACAAACCCCAGCAAACAAATTGGCGCACAGTACAATTCTGGGTCCAAATACCATTTGAAATCATTTAAAATACTGGATCTGGGCTTGACTGAGCTTGTTAACCCCGCCCATCTGGCACTACAGACAGACTAAAGCAAACCCCGCCCATCTGGCACTACAGACAGACTAAAGCAAACCCCGCCCATCTGGCACTACAGACAGACTAAAGCAAACCCCGCCCATCTGGCACTACAGACAGACTAAAGCAAACCCCGCCCATCTGGCACTACATACAGACTAAAGCAAACCCCGCCCATCTGGCACTACATACAGACTAAAGCAAACCCCTGCCCATCTGGCACTACATACAGACTAAAGCAAACCCCGCCCATCTGGCACTACAGACAGACTAAAGCAAACCCCGCCCATCTGGCACTACATACAGACTAAAGCAAACCCCTGCCCATCTGGCACTACAGACAGACTAAAGCAAACCCCGCCCATCTGGCACTACAGACAGACTAAAGCAAACCCCTCCCATCTGGCACTACAGACAGACTAAAGCAAACCCCGCCCATCTGGCACTACATACAGACTAAAGCAAACCCCGCCCATCTGGCACTACATACAGACTAAAGCAAACCCCGCCCATCTGGCACTACATACAGACTAAAGCAAACCCCGCCCATCTGGCACTACAGACAGACTAAAGCAAACCCCGCCCATCTGGCACTACATACAGACTAAAGCAAACCCCGCCCATCTGGCACTACAGACAGACTAAAGCAAACCCCGCCCATCTGGCACTACATACAGACTAAAGCAAACCCCGCCCATCTGGCACTACATACAGACTAAAGCAAACCCCGCCCATCTGGCACTACATACAGACTAAAGCAAATCCCTGCCCATCTGGCACTACATACAGACTAAAGCAAATCCCTGCCCATCTGGCACTACATACAGACTAAAGCAAATCCCTGTCCATCTGGCACTACATACAGACTAAAGCAAACCCCGCCCATCTGGCACTACATACAGACTAAAGCAAACCCCGCCCATCTGACACTACATACAGACTAAAGCAAATCCCTGCCCATCTGGCACTACATACAGACTAAAGCAAATCCCTGCCCATCTGGCACTACATACAGACTAAAGCAAATCCCTGTCCATCTGGCACTACATACAGACTAAAGCAAACCCCGCCCATCTGGCACTACATACAGACTAAAGCAAACCCCGCCCATCTGACACTACATACAGACTAAAGCAAATCCCTGCCCATCTGGCACTACATACAGACTAAAGCAAACCCTGTCCATCTGGCACTACATACAGACTAAAGCAAACCCCGCCCATCTGGCACTACAGACAGACTAAAGCAAACCCCGCCCATCTGGCACTACATACAGACTAAAGCAAACCCCGCCCATCTGGCACTACATACAGACTAAAGCAAACCCCGCCCATCTGACACTACATACAGACTAAAGCAAATCCCTGCCCATCTGGCACTACATACAGACTAAAGCAAACCCTGTCCATCTGGCACTACATACAGACTAAAGCAAACCCCGCCCATCTGGCACTACAGACAGACTAAAGCAAACCCCGCCCATCTGGCACTACATACAGACTAAAGCAAACCCCACCCATCTGGCACTACAGACAGACTAAAGCAAACCCCGCCCATCTGGCACTACATACAGACTAAAGCAAACCCCGCCCATCTGGCACTACATACATACTAAAGCAAACCCCGCCCATCTGACACTACATACAGACTAAAGCAAATCCCTGCCCATCTGGCACTACAGACAGACTAAAGCAAACCCTGCCCATCTGACACTACATACAGACTAAAGCAAACCCCGCCCATCTGGCACTACATACAGACTAAAGCAAACCCCGCCCATCTGGCACTACATACAGACTAAAGCAAACCCCGCCCATCTGGCACTACATACAGACTAAAGCAAATGCTCAACGTATTTAGCAACGCGTACGCCACGCCCACCTGAGGGTCTCTCCTTTCCAGCCATATATTTCCTGTTTGAGGAATGCAAAAACCACTTGGCACCTAAATCTTGTGGAATCGATTGCTTTTATTTTACTCTGGTGATTCTTTCCCACTCTTGCTTGTGCAATTAGTTTATTCTCGTTAACGTAACGACCTGTCAAACTCTCAGGTAATGGCTGAAATATGTTCAATGGAATACACTGGCTTTCCGTTGAATCTATAAAAATGCAAACTCTTTGTCTGGGATTTAACGCACCGTCTTGACAGTTACATCACAAGAAAGAGAACTTTAAATTGGTGTGTTTTGATGTTTTGTGGAATTAAAAATAGTAAGAATTTAATACAATTGGAATGCTTACTAATTAGATGCGCTGAAATGAAAGTAACTTCCGAGAAGGAACACTGGGATGATATTATATCTGATCTCACAAACAATGTGAAGTATGTTTAGATCGGTGTAGCCAAGCGTTTTGATTTTAAATCCCATGGGTACCTTCCTTGACATACTTATGGGATCTTTAATGACCTCAGAGAGTCAGGACACCCGTTTAACATCCCATCCAAAAGATGGCACCCTACACAGGGCAGTGTCCCCAATCACTGCCCTGGGGCATTGGGATATTTTCTAGACCAGAGGAAAGAGTGCCTCCTACTGGCCCTCCAACAGCATCTGGTCTCCCATCCAGGGACTGACCAGGACAAACCCTGCTTAGCTTCAGAAGCAAGCCAGCAGTGGTATGCAGGGTGGTATGCTGCTGGCATTGTTTAATTATGCAAGAGAATGTGACAACAACAATACTGAATAATTAATGAGGCAGTCTAGAAGGTGCAGGTAGGCCTAGAGACGGAGCAAGTTTTGGGTGGTTTCAGCCCAGTTCTACCCATTTATGTTAATGTATGCAAATACCCTCAATGTATATATTCAAATGAGGCACATTTATTTTCTCACAAAGTATTTCAAAGATACCTGATATACTGAGGAAATGTGTATATATAAGTGCATTATATGAAAAAAGTGACATTTTACAATAAATTGAATACCTAAATTCCCACCAAGATGACTGAACTCCATTAATTATTCGTCCATCCCAGTACAATGTTTTATGTTCTATAATTCAGTCACTATCTGATTGATTTGTTTTTTAAATCATAAAGTTTGTAGTATCTTCATTGTCCTGTTTTTTAAGCCTTTTTACACATGTCGATGACCATTGCGAAGCATATTGACAAATTAGTCACACCTCGATGATGGTCGCCTCGTAAAATGCTTTGGAATGTTGCCATTAATCAGGTCATTTTGGTCTCGTTAGACAAATGAACATGGAACTCACACTCGTGCACACACACATACACACACACACGCACGCAGTGTTGTCCCTGCAGATAATTTAATCGAAGCAATCACAATCTGTTTTATGCTGTAAATTGTCAAACTCAAACACTATCTACGTATTGATGGAAAATCACTGTCTGCGTTATGCCTAATCACTGTATTCATCCCAGTGGATCACGATGAGATATAGAAATGCATTATATTACAATACATTACGCTTCATAACAATATCCTGTCTTTGATGAGAATTAAAATGCCATATACCATGGAATAGAGAGAAGGAACGAAATGTGGCTATGGAATAGAGAGAAGGAACGAGATGTGGCTATGGAATAGAGAGAAGGAACGAGATGTGGCCATGGAATAGAGAGAAGGAACGAGATGTGGCCATGGAATAGAGAGGAACGAGATGTGGCTATGGAATAGAGAGAAGGAACGAGACGTGGCTATGGAATAGAGAGAAGGAACGAGATGTGGCTATGGAATAGAGAGAAGGAACGAGATGTGGCTATGGAATAGAGAGAAGGAACGAGATGTGATAATGGAATAGAGAGAAGGAACGAGCAGTGGCTATGGAATAGAGAGAAGGAACGAGATGTGGCTATGGAATAGAGAGAAGGAACGAGACGTGGCTATGGAATAGAGAGAAGGAACGAGACATGGCTATGGAATAGAGAGAAGGAATGAGATGTGGCTATGGAATAGAGAGAAGGAACGAGACGTGGCTATGGAATAGAGAGAAGGAACGAGATGTGGCTATGGAATAGAGAGAAGGAACGAGACGTGGCTATGGAATAGAGAGAGGAACGAGACGTGGCTATGGAATAGAGAGAAGGAACGAGATGTGGCTATGGAATAGAGAGAAGGAACGAGACGTGGCTATGGAATAGAGAGAAGGAACGAGATGTGGCTATGGAATAGAGAGAAGGAACGAGATGTGGCTATGGAATAGAGAGAAGGAACGAGACGTGGCTATGGAATAGAGAGAAGGAACGAGACGTGGCTATGGAATAGAGAGAAGGAACGAGATGTGGCTATGGAATAGAGAGAAGGAACGAGACGTGGCTATGGAATAGAGAGAAGGAACGAGATGTGGCTATGGAATAGAGAGAAGGAACGAGATGTGGCTATGGAATAGAGAGAAGGAACGAGATGTGGCTATGGAATAGAGAGAAGGAACGAGACGTGGCTATGGAATAGAGAGAAGGAACGAGATGTGGCTATGGAATAGAGAGAAGGAACGAGATGTGGCTATGGAATAGAGAGAAGGAACGAGACGTGGCTATGGAATAGAGAGAAGGAACGAGATGTGGCTATGGAATAGAGAGAAGGAACGAGATGTGGCTATGGAATAGAGAGAAGGAACGAGATGTGGCTATGGAATAGAGAGAAGGAACGAGACGTGGCTATGGAATAGAGAGAAGGAACGAGATGTGGCTATGGAATAGAGAGAAGGAACGAGATGTGGCTATGGAATAGAGAGAAGGAACGAGATGTGGCTATGGAATAGAGAGAAGGAACGAGATGTGGCTATGGAATAGAGAGAAGGAACGAGATGTGGCTATGGAATAGAGAGAAGGAACGAGACGTGGCTATGGAATAGAGAGAAGGAACGAGATGTGGCTATGGAATAGAGAGAAGGAACGAGACGTGGCTATGGAATAGAGAGAAGGAACGAGACGTGGCTATGGAATAGAGAGAAGGAACGAGATGTGGCTATGGAATAGAGAGAAGGAACGAGACGTGGCTATGGAATAGAGAGAAGGAACGAGATGTGGCTATGGACTAGAGAGAAGGAACGAGATGTGGCTATGGAATAGAGAGAAGGAACGAGACGTGGCTATGGAATAGAGAGAAGGAACGAGATGTGGCTATGGCATAGAGAGAAGGAACGAGATGTGGCTATGGAATAGAGAGAAGGAACGAGACGTGGCTATGGAATAGAGAGAAGGAACGAGATGTGGCTATGGAATAGAGAGAAGGAACGAGATGTGGCTATGGAATAGAGAGAAGGAACGAGATGTGGCTATGGAATAGAGAGAAGGAACGAGATGTGGCTATGGAATAGAGAGAAGGAACGAGATGTGGCTATGGAATAGAGAGAAGGAACGAGATGTGGCTATGGAATAGAGAGAAGGAACGAGATGTGGCTATGGAATAGAGAGAAGGAACGAGATGTGGCTATGGAATAGAGGAAGGAACGAGACGTGGCTATGGAATAGAGAGAAGGAACGAGATGTGGCATGGAATAGAGAAGGAACGAGACGTGGCTATGGAATGAAAAGGCCAGATGTGGCTATGGAATAGAGAGAAGGAACGAGATGTGGCTATGGAATAGAGAGAAGGAACGAGACGTGGCTATGGAATAGAGAGAAAGAACGTGATGTGGCTATGGAATAGAGAGAAGGAACGAGATGTGGCTATGGAATAGAGAGAAGGAACGAGACGTGGCTATAATAGAGAGAAGGAACGAGACGTGGCTATGGACTAATAGAGAGAAGGAACGAGATGTGGCTATGGAATAGAGAGAAGGAACGAGATGTGGCTATGGAATAGAGAGAAGGAACGAGATGTGGCTATGGAATAGAGAGAAGGAACAGACGTGGCTATGGAATAGAGAGAAGGAACGAGATGGCTATGGAATAGAGAGAAGGAACGAATGTGGCTATGGAATACGATATTGAATCTAGCTACACATCATATCAAAGATTCTGCCAGCTTTTTAAAAGAAACAAGATGTCATTTGCTTTGCAAAAGGCCTGAGTTATTTGGTATTGTCCCCAAGATACAGTATTACATAGTGAATAAGCAGGTTGTGTGAATGGTGCGTGTGACAATGTTCTCTTCTCTCTCTACAGCCATGTGCCAACGGAGGACGTTTGTCTTGAACAACGTAAGCAGTTACACCTGTGTCTGTGCACCTGGATGGGCAGGACGTAACTGTGTGTGACAATGTTCTCTTCTCTCTCTACAGCCATGTGCCAACGGAGGACGTTGTGTCTGGAACAACGACAGCAGTTACACCTGTGTCTGTGCACCTGGATGGGCAGGACGTAACTGCCGCTTAAACATCAACGATTGTGTTCAGCACTGGTGCCAAAACGGAGCCACTTGTGTAGATGAGATTGATGGCTACAGGTGAGTGCCTAAGGCAAGGTCTCAAATACACTATTCAGTGTTTCCCCTATATTCATTTAGCGTCACTCCAAATAATATTATATAAAACAATTGTGAAATGGGGTGGTGAAACATTTTCAGTGTCAACTTTAAAGACTCAAACCAGATATAAAGTATGTAGAAAAGAAAATGGAGCAATATCTATTTTTTTTAAACAAGATCATCTTTGACAACTAACAGAAATAAAAACTAGACAGGGAGAATCTGAAATTCCCAAAAGTCATGGCCCATTGATTTTGTTATAATGTTCAGATGGCATACGAACACGGCATTAACCGTGGTGAAATGTGTAGAATTGCAGGAAACTAAGTTAAAAACTGTAACCCCCCCCTCGCCCCTTAACATTAGTAGAACATTAAGCCTTCTAAGGCTAACATTATTAGTAAAACGTTAAGCCTTCTAAGGCTAAGTGTTTGCTGTTGTATGTGTTTATTAGTAAAACGTTAAGGCTAAGTGTTTGCTGTTGTATGTGTTTATTAGTAAAATGTTAAGCCTAAGGCTAAGTGTTTGCTGTTGTATGTGTTTATTAGTAAAAGTGTTTGCTGTTATGTGTTTATTAATAAATCGTTAAGCCTTCTAAGGCTAAGTGTTTGCTGTTGTATGTGTTTATTAGTAAAACATTAAGCCTTCTGTCTGTTGTATGTGTTTATTAGTAAAACGTTAAGTCCCTTTGACCTGTCCTGGACCGGTCCTGGACCGGTTCCGACCGACATTCTGTGTACAGAGCCCTGTGTGAATTGTGCAACATCAACAACATTCCACATTTTGTTGTGTTACAGCCTGAATTCAAAATGGATTACATTTTTTTTTACCCATCTACACACAATACCCCATAATGACAAAGTGAAAACATATTTTTATTTTATTTTAGCAAATATATTGAAAGTAAATTATGGCTTTGCACTCCGTGAAAGCTCTGGTTGTCCCGCTTCACATGCCACTCCGCTGTCATCTGAGATGCAGGATGTGAAATCTGACACCTTATATATAGACATTTCTGTGTGTAATTTCAACAAATTTGCCAAAATCAACAAAAAAAACATGTTTTCACGTTGTCATTATGGGGAATTGTGTGCAGATGGGTGAGATAAATACATGTTTTCAGTTGTCATTATGTGGTATTGTGTGTAGATGGGTGAGATTTTTTTTTTAGATTCAATGAATTTTGAATCCTTTCTGAAGGCACTGTGACTGGTTTTATGTATTGTCTATGTGGAGCCTGAAGTCTACTGATTAAGGCTGCTACCCTCAGAGAACACACATACTGTGTCGGTGTGGGTTCAAGTCTGTCACAGGCCATTCATTCTGGCACTAAACCTCTCTCCCATCTTCCCTGTCTTTCTCTCTGTCCTCTATCCAATAAAAATACACGGTATGTTTAGGCCAACCGCTGCTCTGATGGTTACCTCAACAATGGGGTTATACAGAATAGAAAAAGTATTGGAAACTCCATTAACAATTGCTGGTTTGTAATTCCTCTAGGATGCTAGAATGTTCTCAACTGGCCTACCTGGTGAAATAAAAACTAAAAACTAATTAAGATCCATTTAGAAATGATCTTAAATGTTTTGGTAACACTTCACTTAAGACAGACAGCTATAATGCATTACGAGGCAGTCTTAATGCATCTTAAGACTTGTCAGAAAGTATCTATGAACTGTGTCTGTTGATATCGTCTTATAATGGGAGTTGTTTGTCACCAGCTGCCTTTGTCCCAGAGGATACAGCGGTAGCTACTGTGAGATGGACGTTGATAACTGCATTGGACACCACTGCTCTGAGCACGGCGTATGTCTAGACCAACAATACAACTATACTTGTCGCTGTGAGCTCGGGTTCCAGGGGAGCTACTGTGAGCAGGAGACGGATGAGTGTAAGAGTTCCCCGTGTGTCAATGGTGCCACCTGTGAGGATGTCATCGGAGGCTATCAATGCCACTGCCCCCCAGGGTTTGAAGGTAGGCCTAAAGTATGTTGCCACACTTGTGATAACATAAAACAATTGATTTCAGGTCAAGGCACCAACTAACTGACTAACTATTGCTAGCTATTGTTTGAGCTAGGAACACAAGCATTTCACTACAACATGTGCATGTGACCAATAACATGTGATTTAGATTTGATTTAACGAATGAAGAGTGTGTGGCAGGGGTTTTATTAGTTCATTGTTGTTAATATCTGTCATCCTTTATCGTGGTAGCTTTGAAATCGTCAAATGAATACCTCAACCAAATGACAAATGAACACATTGTGTTCCCTTACCTTGAAAATCACAACCTGATAACCAAAAAGAGAACGTGGCATAGAAGCATCCCCTTGAAAATATCCTATTTGTACAGATGACTTCACTGAACAAAAAATATACAAGATCCCAGAAATTGTCGATACCCACAAAAAAAGGAATTTCTCTAAAATGTGGTGCACAAATTTGTTTACATTCCTGTTAGTGAGCATTTCTCCTTTGCCAAGATAATCCACCTGACAGGTGTGGCATATAAAGAAGCTGATTAAACAGCATTATCATTACACAGGTGCACCTTGTGCTGGGGACAATTAAAGGTCACTCTAAATAGGCAGTTTTTTTTAACACAACACAATGCCACAGATGTCTCAAGTTTTGAGGGAGAGTGCAATTGTCCACCAGATTTGCTGCCAGAGAATTGAATGTTAATTTCTCTATCATAAGCCACCTCCAACGTTGTTTTAGAGAATTTGGCAGTACGTAAAACCGGCCTCACAACCGCAGACCACTTGTAACCATGCCACCACAGGGCCTCCACATCCGGCTTCTTAACCATCCGGCTTCTTAACATGACTCCCCGGTGGGTGGGCCTATACCCTCCCAGGCCAACCCATGGCTGCACCCTGCGCAGTCATGTGAAATCCATACATTAGGACCAAATTAATTCCTTATATGAACTGTAACTCAGTAAAATCATTGAAATTGTTGCATGTTGCATTTATATTTTTGTTCAGTATATATTGGCACCCTTGAAATGGAGCAGAATGCTCTGTTTTCTGTTTATAATGAATGGTCAGCCTGAGCAGTCTGCTGGCTGAGGGACATTAGTTGTTCGTGCCGTACAACCATTGATTTACAATACAGCACTTGGCAGAGCTCTGTGTTCCCTAGTACCCCCATGGGAGTGTACACAATGCCATAAAGGTCCCTGAAGACAAGCTAAATTGGGGCCACAATTCTATCAAGGTGTGTGTGTGTGTGTGTGTGTGTGTGTGTGTGTGTGTGTGTGTGTGTGGTGTAGTGTTATATAAACTCAGCAAAAAAGAAACGTCCCTTTTTCAGGACCCTGTCTTTCAAAGACAATTCGTAAAAATCCAAATAACTTCACAGATCTTCATTGTAAAGGGTTTAAACACGGTTTCCTATGCTTGTTCAATGAAGCCTAAACAATTAATGAACATGCACCTGTGGAATGGTCGTTAAGACACTAACATCTTACAGACGGTGGGCAATTAAGGTCACGGTTATGAAAACTTAGGACACTGAAGAGGCCTTTCTACTGACTCTGGAAAAAACACCAAAAGAAAGATGCTCAGGGTCCCTGCTCCTCTGCGTGAATGTGCCTTAGGCATGCTGCAAGGAGGCATGAGGACTGCAGATGTGGCCAGGGCAATAAATTGCAATGTGTGTGCTGTGAGACGCCTAAGACAGCTCTACAGGGAGACAGGACGGGCAGCTGATCGTCCTCGCAGTGGCAGACCACGTGTAACAACACTTGCACAGGATCGGTACATCCGAACATCACACCTGCGGGAAAGGTACAGGATGGCAACAACTGCCTGAGTTACACCAGTGCTCAGCTCAGACTGTCTGCAATATGCTGAGAGAGGCTGGACTGAGGGCTTGTAGGCCTGTTGTAAGACAGGTCCTCATCATACATCACCGGCCTATGGGCACAAACCCACCGTCGCTGGACCAGACAGGACTGGCAAAAAGTGCTCTTCACTGAGGAGTCACAGTTGTGTCTCACCAGGGGTGATGGTCGGATTCACGTTTATTGTCGAAGGAATGAGCGTTACACCGAGGCCTTGTACTCTGGAGCGGGATCGATTTGGTCCCATAGCATCATCGAACTGAGCATGTTGTCATTGCAGGCATTCTCAACACTGTGCGTTACAGGGAAGACATCCTCCTCCCGCATGGTACCCTTCCTGCAGGCTCATCCTGACATGACCCTCCAGCATGACAATGCCACGAGCCATACTGCTCATTCTGTGCGTGATTTCCTGCAAGTCAGGAATGTCCGTGTTCTGCCATGGCCAGCGAAGATCCTGGATCTCAATCCCAGGTTTTCAATCCCAGGTCCCTGGGACCTGCTGGATCAAAGGGTGAGGACTAGGGCCATTCCCTCCAGAAGTGTCTGGGAACTTGCAGGTGCCTTGGTGGAAGAATGGGGTAACATCTCACAGCAAGAACGGGCAAATCTGGTGCCTTTGACGAGGAGATGCACTGCAGTACTTAATGCAGCTGGTGGCCACACAGTTACTGACTGTTACTTTTGATTTGAACCCCCCCTCCCCTTGTTCAGGGACACATTATTCAATTTATGTTAGTCACATGTCTGTGGAACTTGTTCAGTTTATGTCTCAGTTGTTGAATCTTGTTATGTTCATACATATATGTTACCCCACACATGTTAAGTTTGCTGAAAGTAAGCGCAGTTGACAGTGAGACGTTTTTGTTGTTGTTGCTGAGTTTAGTACTTATTCTGCTGTTGTACATGCGTTACATAATGTGATCATATGTTACAACATATGATTGTGAAGGTGTCAATAAGCATTACTGATGTTCCTTACTTTACTTGGGAAGTATTTTTATAATATAGAAAGTCACTTTGTCGTACAGACTTCACATTATACTGGTGCTGGTATAACCATTTGCCCAGAACATGATCATATCAAGTACAGTACACTGTAGAGTGAACAGACAATAGAAGGTACAAGCCAACTGAAATGAGCATCCACAGAATGTATACCACAAGGTATATGTACAGAATGTCATCTGTTGTGTTTCCAGGAGATGGTGCTCAGAGAATGTTAATGACTGCTGGTCAAGGCCTTGTTTGAATGGAGGTTCCTGTATGGATCTGCTGAATGGATACATCTGCCACTGTCCTTTTGAGTACTCTACTGACTAGTAGCAGCATAGAAATCACTGTCCTTTTGGTGAGTACTCTACTGACTAGCATAGCAGCATAGAAATCACTGTCCTTTTGGTGAGTACTCTACTGACTAGCATAGCAGTCATAGAAATCACTGTCCTTTTGGTGAGTACTCTACTGACTAGCATAGCAGCATAGAAATCACTGCATAGAAATCACTGTCCTTTGGTGAGTACTCTACTGACTAGCATAGCAGCATAGAAATCACTGTCCTTTTGGTGAGTACTCTACTGACTAGCATAGCAGCAATCACTGTCCTTTTGGTGAGTACTCTACTGACTAGCATAGCAGCATAGAAATCACTGTCCTTTGGTGAGTAGAAATCTCTACTGACTAGCATAGCAGCATAGAAATCACTGTCCTTTTGGTGAGTACTCTACTGACTAGCATAGCAGCATAGAAACCACTGTCCTTTTGGTGAGTACTCTACTGACTAGCATAGCAGCATACTGTCCTTTTGGTGAGTACTCTACTGACTAGCATAGCAGCATAGAAATCACTGTCCTTTTGGTGAGTACTCTACTGACTAGCATAGCAGCATAGAAATCACTGTCCTTTTGGTGAGTACTCTACTGACTAGCATAGCACCATAGAAATCATGCCTTATACTGTATGGTGCCTTCAGAAAGTATTCATACCCTTATTTTTTATTTTTATTTTACCTTTATTTTACTAGGCAAGTCAGTTCAGAACAAATTCTTATTTTCAATGACGGCCTAGGATCACCTAGGAACAGTGGGTTAACTGCCTGTGCAGGGGCAGAACGACAGATTTGTACCTTGTCAGCTCGGGGATTCGAACTTGCAACCTTTTGGTTACTAGTCCAACGCTCTAACCACTAGACTACCCTGCCGCCACTACACTCTAACCACTAGGCTACCCTGCTGCCACTACACTCTAACCACTAGGCTACCCTGCTGCCACTTCTAACCACTAGGCTACCCTGCTGCCACTACACTCTAACCACTAGGCTACCCTGCACTACACTCTAACCACTAGGCTAACTACACTCTAACCACTAGGCTACCCTGCCGCCACTACACTCTAACCACTAGGCTACGCTGCTGCCACTACACTCTAACCACTAGGCTACCCTGCCGCCACTACACTCTAACCACTAGGCTACCCTGCTGCCACTACACTCTAACCACTAGGCTGCCCTGCCGCCACTACACTCTAACCACTAGGCTACCCTGCTGCCACTACACTCTAACCACTAGGCTACCCTGCTGCCACTACACTCTAACCACTAGGCCACTACACTCTAACCACTAGGCTACCCTGCTGCCACTACACTCTAACCACTAGGCTACCCTGCCGCCACTACACTCTAACCACTAGGCTACCCTGCTGCCACTACACTCTAACCACTAGGCTACCCTGCCGCCACTACACCTAACCACTAGGCTACCCTGCTGCCACTACACTCTAACCACTAGGCTACCCTGCTGCCACTACACTCTAACCACTAGGCTACCCTGCTGCCACTACACTCTAACCACTAGGCTACACTACACTCTAACCACTAGGCTACCCTGCTGCTGCCACTACACTCTAACCACTAGGCTACCCTGCTGCCACTACACTCTAACCACTAGGCTACCCTGCTGCCACTACACTCTAACCACTAGGCTACCCTGCCGCCACTACACTCTAACCACTAGGCTACCCTGCTGCCACTACACTCTAACCACTAGGCTACCCTGCCGCCACTACACACCACTAGGCTACCCTGCTGCCACTACACTCTAACCACTAGGCTACCCTGCCGCCACTACACTCTAACCACTAGGCTACCCTGCCGCCACTACACTCTAACCACTAGGCTACCCTGCTGGCTGCCCTGCTGCCACTACACTCTAACCACTAGGCTACCCTGCTGCCACTACTAACCACTCTAACCACTCTAACCACTAGGCTACCCTGCTGCCACTACACTCTAACCACTAGGCTACCCTGCCGCCACTACACTCTAACCACTAGGCTGCCCTGCTGCCACTACCTGGCTACCCTGCTGCCACTACACTCTAACCACTAGGCTGCTGCCACTACACTCTAACCACTAGGCTACCCTGCTGCCACTACACTCTAACCACTAGGCTACCCTGCTGCCACTACACTCTAACCACTAGGCTACCCTGCCGCCACTACACTCTAACCACTAGGCTACCCTGCCGCCACTACACTACACTCTAACCACTAGGCTACCCTGCTGCCACTACACTCTAACCACTAGGCTGCCCTGCCGCCACTACACTCTAACCACTAGGCTACACACTCTAACCACTAGGCTACCCTGCCCACTACACTCTAACCACTAGGCTGCCCTGCTGCCACTACACTCTAACCACTAGGCTACCCTGCTGCCACTACACTCTAACCACTAGGCTACGCTGCCACTACACTCTAACCACTAGGCTACCCTGCTGCCACTACACTCTAACCACTAGGCTACCCTGCTGCCACTACACTCTAACCACTAGAAAACATGCTACCCTGCCGCCACTACACTCTAACCACTAGGCTGCCCTGCTGCCACTACACTCTAACCACTAGGCTACCCTGCTGCCACTACACTCTAACCACTACTAGGCTACCCTGCCGCCACTACACTCTAACCACTAGGCTACCCTGCCGCCACTACACTCTAACCACTAGGCTACCCTGCTGCCACTACACTCTAACCACTAACCACTACACTCTAACCACTAGGGCTACTGCTACACTGCTGCCACTACACTCTAACCACTAGGCTACCCTCTACCCTGCCCACTTTGTATGTATTTAACCACTAGGCTACCCTCTGCCACTTTTCTAGCCACTACACTCTAACCACTAGGCTACCCTGCACTACACCTAACCACTAGGCTACCCTGCTGCCACTACACTCTAACCACTAGGCTACCCTGCCGCCACTACACTCTAACCACTAGGCTACCCTGCCGCCACTACACTAGGCTACCCTGCTAAATAACCACTAGGCTACCCTGCTGCCACTACAAACCACTAGGCTACCCTGCTGCCACTACACTCTAACCACTAGGCTACCCTGCTGCCACTACACTCTAACCACTACATTTAGGCTACCCTGCCGCCACTACACTCTACTAGGCTACCCTGCTGCCACTACACTCTACCACTAGGCTACCCTGCTGCCACTACACTCTAACCACTAGGCTACACTCTAACCACTGGCTACCCTGCCGCCACTACACTCTAACCACTAGGCTACCCTGCCACTACACTCTACAAACCACTAGGCTACCTGTCACCTACACTCTAACCACTAGGCTACCCTGCCGCCACTACACTCTAACCACTAGGCTACCCTGCCGCTGCACTACACTCTAACCACTAGGCTACCCTGCTGCCACTACAGGCTACACTCTAACCACTGGCTACCCTGCTGCACTACACTCTAACCACTAGGCTACCCTGCCGCCACTACACTCTAACCACTAGGCTACCCTGGCTGCCACTACACTCTAACCACTAGGCTACCCCGCCACTGGCTACCCTGCCGCCACTACACTCTAACCACTAGGCTGCCCTGCCGCCACTACACTCTAACCACTAGGCTACCCTGCCGCCACTACACTCTAACCACTAGGCTGCCCTGCTGCCACTAACCACTAGGCCGCCACTACACTCTAACCACTAGGCTACCCTGCTGCCACTGGCTACCCTGCTGCCACTACACTCTAACCACTAGGCTACCCTGCTGCCACTACACTCTAACCACTAGGCTACCCTGCTGCCACTACACTCTAACCACTAGGCTACCCTGCCGCCACTACACTCTAACCACACTACACACTCTAACCACTAGGCTACTACACTCTAACCACTAGGCTACCCTGCCGCCACTACACTCTAACCACTAGGCTACCCTGCCGCCACTACACTCTAACCACTAGGCTACCCTGCCGCCACTACACTCTAACCACTAGGCTACCCTGCCGCCACTACACTCTAACCACTAGGCTACCCTGCCGCCACTACACTCTAACCACTAGGCTACCCTGCTGCCACTACACTCTAACCACTAGGCTACCCTGCCGCCACTACACTCTAACCACTAGGCTACTACCTATTCGCCCACTACACTCTAACCACTAGGCTACCCTGCCACTCTAACCACTAGCCACTACACTCTAACCACTAGGCTACCCTGCCGCCACTACACTCTAACCACTAGGCTGCCCTGCTGCCACACACTCTAACCACTAGGCCGCTGCACTACACTCTAACCACTAGGCTACCCTGCCGCCACTACACTCTAACCACTAGGCTACCCTGCTGCGCCACTACACTCTAACCACTAGGCTACCCTGCCGCCACTACACTCTAACCACTAGGCTACCCTGCCCACTACACTCTAACCACTAGGCTACACTACACTCTAACCACTAGGCTACTACACTCTAACCACTAGGCTGCTGCCACTACACCTAACCACTAGCTGGCCACTACACTCTAACCACTAGGCTGCCCTGCCGCCACTACACTCTAACCACTAGGCTACCCTGCCGCCACTACACTGTACCACTAGGCTAACCACTAGGCTACCCTGCCACTCTAACCACTAGCTACACTACACTCTAACCACTAGGCTGCTGCTGCCACCACTGGCCGCCACTACACTCTAACCACTAGGCTACCCTGCCGCCACTACACTCTAACCACTAGGCTACCCTGCTGCCACTACACTCTAACCACTAGGCTACCCTGTGCCACTACACTTAACCGCCCACTACACTCTAACCACTAGGCTACACTCTGGCTGCCCTGCGCCACTACCACTAGGCTACCCTGCTGCCACTACACTTTAGGCTAACCACTAGGCTACCCTGCCGCCACTACACTCTAACCACTAGGCTAGCTGCCACTACACCTCCACTATTACACTCTAACCACTAGGCTGCCGCCACTACACTCTAACCACTAGGCTGGTGCCGCCACTACACTCTAACCACTAGGCTACCCTGCTGCCACTACACTCTAACCACTAGGCTATGCTGCCACTTCTAACCACTAGGCTGCCCTGCACTACAACCACTAGGCTAACCACTAGGCATACCCCGCCACTACACTCTAACCACTAGTACCCTGCTGCCACTACACTCTAACCACTATACTACACTGCTACCCTGCCACTACACTCTAACCACTGGCTAGGCTCTACACCTAACCACTAGGCCGCCACTACACTCTAACCACTAGGCTACCCTGCTGCCACTACACTCTAACCACTAGCTACCCTGCTGCCACTTCTAACCACAGGCCACTAGAAATACAGTGGCTACCCTGGACTAAGTCTCCACTAACCACTACACTCTAACCACTAGGCTACCCTGCACTACACTCTAACCACTAGGCTGAAATGAACCACTAGGCTGCCCTGCCGCCAAACTCTAACCACTAGGCTACTTTAGGGTCTGTGCCACTACACTCTCAACCACTAGGCTATGCTGCCACTACAAGTAACCACTTCAGTTTTTACTCTAACCACTTTTTATGCTGCCACTACAAAACCCTGCCATTTAACCACTAGGCTACCCTGCTGCCACTACACTCTAACCACTAGGCTACCCTGCTGCCACTACACTTAACCACTGTGGCTTGCTCCAGGTGGGAACCACTAGGCTAACTACACTTTATAGGCTAACTACACTGAACCACTAGGCTACCCTGACTACACGTACCCTGCAAACTCTAACCACTAGGCTACCCTGCTGAGCCACTACACTCTAACCACTAGGCTGCCGGCTGTTGTACAGTCTGCATTTTTTCTCATCCATCTACACACAATATCCCATAATGGTAAAGTGAAAACATGTTTTAAATATGTTAGCATACTTAAAAAAATTTAGTCTTCACACCCCTGAGTCAATACATGTTAGGATCACATGTTAGGATCACCTGGCAGTGATTTAAGCTGAGAGTCTTTCTTTCAAAAAACAAATAAAGCAACACCTCATCGCACAATGCCTCTCACTTATTGACCTTTATAGTTTGTGTATGTATTGATATGAAGGCTACGTCAGCATTTTTGTAACGTAGTTCTATCCTTGAGCTCTGGTCTATTAATGTTCTGTATGATGTCATGTTTTGTGTGGACGACAGGAAGAGTAGCTGCTGCTTTCGCAACAGCAAATGGGGATCATAATACAATAACAAAAATGTCAAAAAACATCATTCCACTTCTGGGGTATTGTGTGTTGGCCAATTACAAAAGTCTACATTTAGTCCCTTTTGATTTCAGGCTGTAATGTAACACAATGTGGAAAAAGTCAAGGGGTGTGACTACTTTCTGAAGACACTGTAGCTACGGTGCAATCAGAAACTATTCAGACCCCTTCGCTTTTTCCACATTTTGTTACATTACAGCCTTATTCTAAAATGGATTCAAAAAATAAAAACAGAAATACCTTATTTAAAATTCAGGATTCAAAAAGATAAAAACCCAAGAAATACCTGTCATTTACATAAGTATTAGTTCTAACACCAGGTTAATGGTAAAGGGCACACACCTGCCTATAAGGTCCCACAGTTGACAGTGCATGTCAGAGCATAACCCAAGCCATGAGGTCGAAGGAATTGTCTGTAGAGCTCTGAGACAGGATCATGTTGAGGCACAGATCTGTGGAAGGGTACCAAAACATTTCTGCAGCATTGAAGGTCCCTAAAGACACATTGGCTGCCATCATTCTTAAATGGAATACGTTTGGAACCACCAAGACTCTTCCTAGAGCTGGCCACTTGGCCAAACTGAGAAAACAGGGGAAAAGGGCCTTGGTCAGGGATGTGACTAAGAACCCAATGGTCACTCTGACAGAGCTCCAGAGTTCCTCTGGGGAGATGGAAGAACCTTCCAGAAGGTCAACCATTTCTGCAGCACTCTACTAATCAGGCCTTTATGGTAGAGTGGACAGACGGAAGCCACTCCTCAGTAAAAGGCACGACAGCCTGCTTAGAGTTTGCCAAAATGCACCTAAAAGACTCTCAGGCTATGAGATAAAACCAAGATTGAACTCTTTGGCCTGAATGCCAAGTGTCATGTCAGGAGGAAACCTGGCACCATTCCTATGGTGAAGCATGGTGGTGGCAGCGTCATGCTGTGGGTATGTTTTTCAGCGGCAGGGACTGGTAGACTAGTCAGCATCGAGGGAAAGATAAATGGAGCAAAGTACAGAGAGATCCTTAAAAACCTGCTGCAGAGCGCTCAGGACCTCAGAAGGTTCAACTTCCAACAGGACAACGACCCTAAGCACACAGCCAAGACAATGCAGTGGCTTCGGGATAAGTCCCTGAATGTTCTTGAGTGGCCCCATCATCCCCAAGAAGAATCGAGGCTGTAATCGCTGCCAAAGGTTCTTCAACAATGTACTGAGTGAAGGGTCTGTATACTTATGTATATAGATCATTTCAGTTTTTTATTTTTTATACATTTGCAAAAACCTGTTTTTGCTTAGTCATTATGGGATATTGTGTGTAGATTGATCAGGTGGGAAAAAAATACAATTTTATCAATTTTAGAATAAGGCTGAAACGTAACAAAATGTGGAAAAGGTCAAGTGGCCTGAGTACTTTTCGAATGCACCGTATATGTTACAATGAAACATTTGGCCAATAAATGCATACAGATCCTATAATTGAATATCATCTATTCTATAATTGAATTGAATTATAGGATCTTTATGATGACGTGAATGTTGGAAATAGTTGGTGTGTTTAGTGGTATAGAAATCATGCCGCGTTTAAAGTTTCGCTCTGATATTATTGGTATCCTTGCATCCTTACAATGGAGTGAATATACAATAGAATGGTCACTTTCTGTTTAAATGAAGGTTACAAGAAATGTTTAACAATGACACAATACATTTCCCAGATGTACATTATTGACCCTAATATGATATAAACACCAACAGACAATGTTGTTAGTATACACTTCCGACATGCATTGCACCTGTAAAAAAGATAATTCAATTTAGCCCAATGTGCAGTACCCGCAGCCCCGAAACAATATATCACTAATCTCCTAATGTTATTGCGTGACAATAAAACACGGAAGTGAAATATATCATCGTAAATTTTCAGTTGAAAATGTATGAAACAAACTTCTCTGTCATTTAGAGGAAGTTGAAGTGGAGGGAAAGCAGACCCCCAGTAAAACAGTAAAACATCCATTATTGCTCAGATTTCTACGGCAGATTCAGAGACTAAGGTGTGTTTTAATCTGGTTTGCGTTTTCCGGGAATTGAATTAAATAAGTGACTTGCGATGTTTACTTCATAGATGGAACAAATGTAACAGAAAAAGGGTGTCTGCAAGGTTAACACAATTTTCACAACCATGCTTCCGATGTCTATCTCCTTCAGCATCTCCATTGTAAAACAAACAAACATGGATATACTTATATTTTTGTGGGATTTCAGGGAACAAGGACAAATCAACGTTATGCTTTTCCTAAAGGGTTCAAGGCGTTTCTTCATCATTTAAATTGCGGGAGTTTGAGGGACTAGAATGAATGGTGGCTGGTGCTGGAGATTAAAATATATATATATCTCTACAGAGTTCAACATGTACTCACCCACAAACCATACAAATGTTTAAACCAAGGAGGCTGAGAATATGCTGCATTGAATTCATGCTTGAAAGAATACAGAAGGTGAAAGTACTCAACAAAACAGCCCACATTTCAATTTCTATACCTTCATCCATGCTTTACAAACCATTTCAGCTTCTATACCTTCATCCATGCTTTACAAACCGTTTCAGCTTCTACACCTTCATCCATGCTTTACAAACCATTTCAGCTTCTACACCTTCATCCATGCTTTACAAACCATTTCAGCTTCTACACCTTCATCCATGCTTTACAAACCATTTCAGCTTCTACACCTTCATCCATGCTTTACAAACCATTTCAGCTTCTACACCTTCATCCATGCTTTACAAACCATTTCAGCTTCTACACCTTCATCCATGCTTTACAAACCATTTCAGCTTCTACACCTTCATCCATGCTTTACAAACCATTTCAGCTTCTACACCTTCATCCATGCTTTACAAACCATTTCAGCTTCTACACCTGCATCCATGCTTTACAAACCATTTTAGCATCTACACCTTCATCCATGCTTTACAAACCGTGTCAGCATCTATGCCTTCATCCATGCTTTACAAACCTTTTCAGCTTCTACACCTTCATTCATGCTTTACAAACCATTTCAGCTTCTACACCTTCATCCATGCTTTACAAACCGTTTCAGCATCTACACCTTCATCCATGCTTTACAAACCATTTCAGCTTCTACACCTTCATCCATGCTTTACAAACCATTTTAGCATCTACACCTTCATCCATGCTTTACAAACCGTGTCAGCATCTATGCCTTCATCCATGCTTTACAAACCATTTCAGCTTCTACACCTTCATCCATGCTTTACAAACCATTTCAGCTTCTACGCCTTCATCCATGCTTTACAAACCTTTTCAGCTTCTACACCTTCATCCATGCTTTACAAACCATTTCAGAATCTACGCCTTCATCCATGCTTTACAAACCGTGTCAGCATCTACGCCTTCATCCATGCTTTACAAACCATTTCAGCTTCTACACCTTCATTCATGCTTTACAAACCATTTCAGCATCTACACTTTCATCTATGCATTACAAACCATTTCAGCTTCTGCACCATCATCTATGCTTTACAAACCATTTCAGCATCTACACTTTCATCTATGCTTTACAAACCGTTTCAGCATCTACGCCTTCATCCATGCTTTACAAACCGTTTCAGCATCTACACTTTCATCTATGCTTTACAAACCATTTCAGCTTCTGCACCATCATCTATGCTTTACAAACCGTTTCAGCATCTACGCCTTCATCCATGCTTTCATCCATGCTTTACAGACCGTTTCAGCATCTACACCTTCATCCATGCTTTACAGACCAATTAAATACACACATGATTAAATACACACATGCTTAAGAAGACACACCTGTGCGTCACAGATGCACGGTAACAAGTTCTTTATAATGTACATACCTCATGCTGCAATAATGTAGTCATTTTCAGAAAGGTGTTTACATTTTACAAGCCTCAGTAGAAAACAATCATATGAAATTCAACCAACAGATGAGAGCAGCCATAATGTCTGGGTGTTTTTAATGGTCAACAGAGTAAGAACGCCAAACAGACCTGAGGTTCACTAATGTAATATTATTTTGATGTACGGCATGAGGGCCCCATTTGCAATTTAAATGGATTTTTTACCATCTTCCACTGCATCTATGTTGTCTTTTGAATATTGCTGGTCAGCTGGCGATGACTCTTATTCTACAGTTATAATATAATAATGGACCACCACAAGCTGTGTGTGCCCTGTTCCTTATCTAGTGCAATACTTTTGACTAGGGCCAATAGGGAATAGGGTGTCATTTGGGACACAGCCCTTGTCGTGCAGGGACGCAGGCCTTGTCGTGCAGGGACGCAGGCCTTGTCGTGCAGGGACGCAGGCCTTGTCGTGCAGGGACGCAGGCCTTGTCGTGCAGGGACGCAGGCCGTGTCGTGCCAGGGACGCAGGCCTTGTCGTGCCGGGACGCAGGACTTGTCGTGCCGGGACGCAGACCATGTCATGTAGAGACGCACTTATCCAGAGCCGGGACGCAGGCCTTGTCGTGCAGGGACGCAGGCCTTGTCATGTAGAGACGCAGGCCTTGTCATGTAGAGACGCAGGCCTTGTCATGTAGAGACGCAGGCCTTGTCATGTAGAGACGCAGGCCTTGTCTTGTAGGGACGCAGGCCTTGTCGTACAGGGACGCAGGCCTTGTCATGTAGGGATGCAGGCCTTGTCGTACAGGGACGCAGGCCTTGTCATGTAGGGACGCAGGCCTTGTCATGTAGAGACGCAGGCCTTGTCGTACAGGGACACAGGCCTTGTCGTGCAGGGATGCAGGCCTGTTCGTGTAGGGATGCAGGCCTTGTCATGTAGGGATGCAGGCCTTGTCATGTAGGGACGCAGGCCTTGTTGGGTAGGGACGCAGGCCTTGTCATGTAGGGATGCAGGCCTTGTCGTGTAGGGATGCAGGCCTTGTCATGTAGGGATGCAGGCCTTGTCATGTAGGGATGCAGGCCTTGTCATGTAGGGACGTAGGCCTTGTTGGGTAGGGACGCAGGCCTTGTCATGTAGGGATGCAGGCCTTGTCATGTAGGGATGCAGGCCTTGTCATGTAGGGATGCAGGCCTTGTCGTGTAGGGATGCAGGCCTTGTCATGTAGGGATGCAGGCCTTGTCATGTAGGGATGCAGGCCTTGTCATGTAGGGATGCAGGCCTTGTCATGTAGGGATGCAGGCCTTGTCATGTAGGGACGTAGGCCTTGTTGGGTAGGGACGCAGGCCTTGTCATGTAGGGACGTAGGCCTTGTTGGGTAGGGACGCAGGCCTTGTCTTGTAGGGATGCAGGCCTTGTCGTGTAGGGATGCAGGCCTTGTCATGTAGGGATGCAGGCCTTGTCATGTAGGGATGCAGGCCTTGTCATGTAGGGACGTAGGCCTTGTTGGGTAGGGACGCAGGCCTTGTCATGTAGGGATGCAGGCCTTGTCGTGTAGGGATGCAGGCCTTGTCATGTAGGGATGCAGGCCTTGTCATGTAGGGATGCAGGCCTTGTCGTGTAGGGATGCAGGCCTTGTCATGTAGGGATGCAGGCCTTGTCGTGTAGGGACGCAGGCCTTGTCATGTAGGGATGCAGGCCTTGTCATGTAGGGACGTAGGCCTTGTTGGGTAGGGACGCAGGCCTTGTCTTGTAGGGATGCAGGCCTTGTCATGTAGGGATGCAGGCCTTGTCATGTAGGGATGCAGGCCTTGTCATGTAGGGATGCAGGCCTTGTCATGTAGGGATGCAGGCCTTGTCATGTAGGGATGCAGGCCTTGTCATGTAGGGACGCAGGCCTTGTCATGTAGGGATGCAGGCCTTGTCATGTAGGGATGCAGGCCTTGTCATGTAGGGATGCAGGCCTTGTCTTGTAGGGATGCAGGCCTTGTCGTGTAGGGATGCAGGCCTTGTCATGTAGGGATGCAGGCCTTGTCATGTAGGGATGCAGGCCTTGTCTTGTAGGGATGCAGGCCTTGTCATGTAGGGATGCAGGCCTTGTCATGTAGGGATGCAGGCCTTGTCATGTAGGGATGCAGGCCTTGTCTTGTAGGGACACTTGTTGACATTTACATATACACACCTCTTCAAGCACATTGTTTTCCTTTCCAAATAAAATAATATATTTAGATTTACTGTTTCTGGCATACGATTTCTGATGTCTGAGTGGCTTGATCAACACTGTACTGGAGTCTAATTTGTAACAATCATAGATTTATTTAATGTATTGAATTAGTTATTTATTTTAATTCTGTAAGCACAATATAGTGTTTTGTGAATGATATTGCCACTTCAGAGGTTAAGAATTCATTTGTGAACACATTGCCGCTACAGAGGTTTAGAATGAATTTACCCACAACGGTGGTTCGTCCCAAATGGCACTCTACTCCCTACAGTATATACTGCATTACTTTTGACCAAGTAGTGGACTACACAATGAATAGGGTGCCATTTGAGATCAGGTAATGTGTTCCAGGCATATTGATCATTAAACTCATACTGGTAATGCTGTGGTATTTGTCTTGATTTTTGCAAATAGTCTGTCTCTTTATAGGGTGATTTTAATCATGGAGATTCATTTCAATTTATCTCTTTTTATATTTCATTAATATATAAGCGTCATGAAATATTGTTGTTGTCATTTCTCATGTTATAGTGATCTGAGTTGGTTATCTGAGGCATTGTAAGAGTCCCAAATGGAACCCTATTCCCTATATAGTACACTACCTTTGAAATATAGTGCTATAGTGCCTCCCTAATCCAGGGAACTGATACATAGACATGGATTCAAGTACTGTTGGAAGCTTTTCATATACGTTGAGTGTTTGTAGTGTAGTCTACCTGGAGTAGTGCCAGGTGGACGGGCTTTGCACTTTCTGTACTTTTCTTTAGATTCCATTACAACAGGCAAGTTTGGTCAATCACAGTTTTAAGTATTTCGGATGATTTCAAATAGTATTTGAACCCAGGCCTGCTGGTACAAGCTTCTACTGCTGTACTGTGATAGTGTGGTGAATGTGTACGGAAACTTGCACTTCATTATTTGTCAAATGAGATTCGACAAAGCACATACAGCAGAAAAGCTTAAACATGCTTTTTGCTGGTCTCGGGTGGTTTGCTGGTTGATGTTGCTTAGAGTCATTTCTCTCTACCTATTCATCCTGGCAGGATATCTGCATAAATTCTGCCTGTCATTGTTCCTCCTCCATTTGTATAAAGAATAAACTTTCTGAGTTTCTCTGATAGCCTCTTTAGGATTCCTCAGTTTCAATACACATGTTGATTGATTACCAGGGCTGCTAAGAGAGTTCAGGTTCAGGAGATTATTGTAGAGGCCTGCTAAGAGAGTTCAGGTTCAGGAGATTATTGTAGAGGGCTGCTAAGAGTTCAGATTCAGGAGATTATTGTAGAGGGCTGCTAAGAGGGTTCAGGAGATTATTGTAGCGGGGTGCTAAGAGGGTTCAGGAGATTATTGTAGAGGGCTGCTAAGAGGGTTCAGGAGATTATTGTAGCGGGGTGCTAAGAGGGTTCAGGAGATTATTGTAGAGGGCTGCTAAGAGAGTTCAGGTTCAGGAGATTATTGTAGAGGGCTGCTAAGAGAGTTCAGGTTCAGGAGATTATTGTAGAGGGCTGCTAAGAGAGTTCAGGTTCAGGAGATTATTGTAGAGGGCTGCTAAGAGAGTTCAGGTTCAGGAGATTATTGTAGAGGGGTGCTAAGAGAGTTCAGGTTCAGGAGATTATTGTAGAGGGCTGCTAAGAGAGTTCAGGTTCAGGAGATTATTGTAGAGGGCTGCTAAGAGAGTTCAGGTTCAGGAGATTATTGTAGAGGGCTGCTAAGAGAGTTCAGGTTCAGGAGATTATTGTAGAGGGCTGCTAAGAGAGTTCAGGTTCAGATGATTATTGTAGAGGGGTGCTAAGAGAGTTCAGGTTCAGATTATTATTGTAGAGGGCTGCTAAGAGAGTTCAGGTTCAGGAGATTATTGTAGTGGGGTGCTAAGAGGCCTACTTTGATACTCAAATGAGATGCAATAATATATTAATTTTGTTTACACAATAAATGAGTGAATGAATGACATTTTATTTTCGTGTCAGACTGGAGTTGGTGCCTTACGGAATGAATTGACAGATAAAGAAATGTATTACAGTTTTCTGTACATATGGTTTAAAACAATTCAGAGGAAATGTCACGTTATTCACAGTGGCACTTTCTCCTTCAGTCCTTTATCCCCCGACCGCACCTGCTGTCTCGACCTCTGAATGGTCGGCAATGAAAAGCCAACAGACGGGCTGACTGGTGCATCCTCTATAACAGCTGTGATTATTATCTGACCCTGCTGGTCATCCATAAACGTTTGAACATCTGGAAGAACAATCCAGCCTTAATGGCTATGTACTCTTTAGAATCTGCACCAGCACAGCCAGAAGAGATCTGGCCACCCCTCTGAGCCTGGTTCCTAGTGCTGAGAGATTATTGCTTTTTGAGGCCGTTTCAGTTAAAAATATATTTTTTTAAGTATCACGGATTTTGGTTAAAAAATGGACATTCATTTTAAATGCACTATTCATTGTGGGTTGAATGCTGTATCAACACAGAATGAAATAATCAATAAAAGTCCCATGATGGTAGTGACTTCCATTACTGCTGATCACTAATTAACCATCCTTTTATTTGAAGACTTCATTATTATTTCATTCGCTCCAAGTCATCATCAGATCTCCATGGAGCTGCTGGCTATGCTTTCTGACAAAATCTCTATTTTAGGAGTTCTTCAAAGTAAATAAGGCATATTTTTATGAATGCGGAATACCAACTATCAATCACTTAGATCATGTATTTTCAGGCTCGTGAATCAACCGCTTTCTGTCCCTCTCGATCGCGGGTTCTCTCTTATCTCAGTCTCCGTTTCTAGCTCTGATTCATCTCTTCAGAAACTGCACATCGAGCTCACAGAAACAAACACAAACAAAATTGAATTTTAACTAGTTGTTTTTAAAAAACAAAAAATGACTGACAGTTAATCACTCAGCACTCGTGGTTCCTCTCAAGGTTTCTTCCTAGGTTGCTGCCTTTCTATGGAGTTCTTCCTAGCCACCGTGCTTCTATGTCTACATTGCTTGCTCTATGGGGTTTTAGGCTGGGTTTCTGTATAAGCACTTTGTGACATCTGCGGATGTGAAAAGGGCTTTACAAATACATATGAATGATTGGTTGAAAGATTGAATGGGTTATAAAACTATGTTTACGATGAAGCATTATCTCTTTAGTAGCTCTTGGTGTTACTTGCTGTTTTATCTAAAGTCTTATGTAGTCTAATGGTGTCTGTATTCTCTACAGTAGTCTAATGGTGTCTGTATTCTCTACAGTAGTCTAATGGTGTCTGTATTCTCTACAGTAGTCTAATGGTGTCTGTATTCTCTACAGTAGTCTAATGGTGTCTCTATTCTCTACAGTAGTCTAATGGTGGCTGTATTCTCTACAGTAGTCTAATGGTGTCTGTATTCTCTACAGTAGTCTAATGGTGGCTGTATTCTCTACAGTAGTCTAATGGTGGCTGTATTCTCTACAGTAGTCTAATGGTGTCTGTATTCTCTACAGTAGTCTAATGGTGGCTGTATTCTCTACAGTAGTCTAATGGTGGCTGTATTCTCTACAGTAGTCTAATGGTGGCTGTATTCTCTACAGTAGTCTAATGGTGGCTGTATTCTCTACAGTAGTCTAATGGTGTCTGTATTCTCTACAGTAGTCTAATGGTGTCTGTATTCTCTACAGTAGTTTAATGGTGTCTGTATTCTCTACAGTAGTCTAATGGTGTCTGTATTCTCTACAGTAGTTTAATGGTGGCTGTATTCTCTACAGTAGTCTAATGGTGGCTGTATTCTCTACAGTAGTCTAATGGTGGCTGTATTCTCTACAGTAGTCTAATGGTGTCTGTATTCTCTACAGTAGTCTAATGGTGTCTGTATTCTCTACAGTAGTCTAATGGTGTCTGTATTCTCTACAGTAGTCTAATGGTGGCTGTATTCTCTACAGTAGTCTAATGGTGTCTGTATTCTCTACAGTAGTCTAATGGTGGCTGTATTCTCTACAGTAGTCTAATGGTGTCTGTATTCTCTACAGTAGTCTAATGGTGGCTGTATTCTCTACAGTAGTCTAATGGTGTCTGTATTCTCTACAGTAGTCTAATGGTGGCTGTATTCTCTACAGTAGTCTAATGGTGGCTGTATTCTCTACAGTAGTCTAATGGTGGCTGTATTCTCTACAGTAGTCTAATGGTGGCTGTATTCTCTACAGTAGTCTAATGGTGGCTGTATTCTCTACAGTAGTCTAATGGTGTCTGTATTCTCTACAGTAGTCTAATGGTGTCTGTATTCTCTACAGTAGTCTAATGGTGTCTGTATTCTCTACAGTAGTCTAATGGTGTCTGTATTCTCTACAGTAGTCTAATGGTGTCTGTATTCTCTACAGTAGTCTAATGGTGTCTGTATTCTCTACAGTAGTCTAATGGTGGCTGTATTCTCTACAGTAGTCTAATGGTGGCTGTATTCTCTACAGTAGTCTAATGGTGTCTGTATTCTCTACAGTAGTCAAATGGTGGCTGTATTCTCTACAGTAGTCTAATGGTGTCTGTATTCTCTACAGTAGTCTAATGGTGGCTGTATTCTCTACAGTAGTCTAATGGTGTCTGTATTCTCTACAGTAGTCTAATGGTGTCTGTATTCTACAGTAGTCTAATGGTGGCTGTATTCTCTACAGTAGTCTAATGGTGGCTGTATTCTCTACAGTAGTCTAATGGTGGCTGTATTCTCTACAGTAGTCTAATGGTGGCTGTATTCTCTACAGTAGTCTAATGGTGTCTGTATTCTCTACAGTAGTCTAATGGTGGCTGTATTCTCTACAGTAGTCTAATGGTGGCTGTATTCTCTACAGTAGTCTAATGGTGGCTGTATTCTCTACAGTAGTCTAATGGTGGCTGTATTCTCTACAGTAGTCTAATGGTGGCTGTATTCTCTACAGTAGTCTAATGGTGGCTGTATTCTCTACAGTAGTCTAATGGTGTCTGTATTCTCTACAGTAGTCTAATGGTGGCTGTATTCTCTACAGTAGTCTAATGGTGGCTGTATTCTCTACAGTAGTCTAATGGTGGCTGTATTCTCTACAGTAGTCTAATGGTGTCTGTATTCTCTACAGTAGTCTAATGGTGGCTGTATTCTCTACAGTAGTCTAATGGTGGCTGTATTCTCTACAGTAGTCTAATGGTGGCTGTATTCTCTACAGTAGTCTAATGGTGGCTGTATTCTCTACAGTAGTCTAATGGTGGCTGTATTCTCTACAGTAGTCTAATGGTGGCTGTATTCTCTACAGTAGTCTAATGGTGTCTGTATTCTCTACAGTAGTCTAATGGTGTCTGTATTCTCTACAGTAGTCTAATGGTGGCTGTATTCTCTACAGTAGTCTAATGGTGTCTGTATTCTCTACAGTAGTCTAATGGTGGCTGTATTCTCTACAGTAGTCTAATGGTGTCTGTATTCTCTACAGTAGTCTAATGGTGGCTGTATTCTCTACAGTAGTCTAATGGTGTCTGTATTCTCTACAGTAGTCTAATGGTGGCTGTATTCTCTACAGTAGTCACCTCAGGGTAGTGGCTGTATACTCTACAGTAGTCTAATGGTAGCTGAACCGGGAGTAGTCTAATGTAGTTGAATTTGGAGATTTCTAATGGCATTGTAAGTCTGTGTCCTAAATGCCAACCTAAGTCACTACTTTTATCAGGGCCACTAAAGGAACGCGTCTAGGGCTCTGTTCAAAAGTAGTCTACACTGTGTAGGGAAATAGGGTGCAATTTGAGACTCACACTACGAGTGACATTCCTTCATGCAACATTAACCTCCAGGTGAATTATACGCAGTCAATGGTGGTTATTAAACACTTGTCTTAATGGTTTGTTGGTAGTCAGTAGCTGTCCGTTAGCACTCAGGGTAGTTGAACTGATGTGACATCCATTTGGCCTTGAATATTGTCTCAGTTCTAATGGTGGTTATCCCTTGAAAAATGGTTTATAGTAAGTAGTCAATGGTGGCTGCTTGTGTCTCAGTAGTCTCAAGTCCTGCTGATTCTAGTGTTAATGGTGGCTGACTCTCCATCTCTTTTGGGTCAACAACATTTTTATTTTATTTTTATTTTACACAGACTCAGTGCTTCAAAATGGCTGTATCAAACACTGCAATTGGAGGAAGTATTGGAGAGTAGTAATGAATTCCTTGAGTAGTTAGTTGTGTCTCAGTCTTCTGCTGTCAGTGTGCCGTCATTCTAAGCGTAGGTTAATCACTACTAAACATGTTAAACAACACTAAGTGTATCATTTACCTATAGGTTGTACAATGTTAACAATGATTCCATTATCTCTCTACAGTAAGTGTTACTAAGTAGTCTCAATGGTGGCCAAGCCAAACATTTGTCTAATGGTGTCTGACATTGTGAGATGTTGTTGAATGGTAGCTGCTACTATTGATTAGTTAATGTGTCAGAAAACACAGTAGGCCAATGTCTGTATCTTCTTCTTACTACAGTAGGCTCTTTCTATTTGTGAGTCACGTTTTCCAATTAGGTGGCAACATCAGTATCTAATGGTAGCTGAACCGGGAGGGAGCAGAATTTGGAGATTTAGCTGGCACTGTAAGTCTGTGTCCTATTGCCAACCTAAGTCACTACTTCTCACTACTCGTACCCGTAGGTCTCTGTTCAAATGTAATTGCACTGTGTAGGGAAATAGGGTGCCACTTGAGACTGACCACGAAATACATTCCATTCAGGCATTCATTAACTCCAGGTGAATTGTACCGCACAAGCTGTGATATATTAAACAGCCTTATTTATGGCATTATTGAGCCAGTAGCTGTCCGTTAGCAACTCAGGGTTTTAGTTGAACTGATTGACATCCCCATTTGGCCTTGAATATAATGTCTCAGTTCTATTAGGGTTATCCATGAAAATGTGATATAAATCAATATGGCTGCTGATTGTGTCTTTAGTCTCATGTCCTGCTGATTCTATTTAATATACTGGGCCATCTCTTAGAGGGAGTCAACAACACATTTTATTTTATTTTATTGGGCACAGACTCAGTGCTAAAATGGTAAATCAAACACTGCAATTGGAGGAAGATTGGGGAAGTAATGAATCCTTGATAGTTAGTTGTGACTCAGTCTTCTACTATCAGTGGGCAGCATGTAGACGAATCACTCACTCTATTAAACAACACTAAGTGTATCATTTACCTAGGTAGTACAATGTTAACAATGATTACATATACTGGGCAGCAAAGTGTTACTAATAGACTCAATCCAAGCCACTATAAACATTTGCAGCGGTGAGGTGACATTGTGAGATGTTGGGCCTTGATTTGATAGTCTACTCACTTGATTATTTAATGGGCAGAAACACATTAGGACAGTCTGTATCTTCTTCTTACTACAGTAGGCTCTTTCTATTTGTGATACGTTTTCAGCAGACAACATCTTTATCATCGCAGAGCACCCATTTGGGCAGCAGGTAGAGAGATTTTTCACTCTATTACTAATGGCTCCCCTATTCCTACAGGAGTCACTCACTCTATTACTATAGGGCTCTGGTCAAATGTAGTGCACTCACTCTATTGCCATTTGGGGATGCTGACATTGTAAATGAGGTCCATTCAGGCATTCATTAAGGTCATACTTGGTTCCATTATGAGCTGTGATATATTGTCAGCCTTTATTTACTGGCATTATTGACCAGGTATCAGTTACACGGCTGCTGGGGTTTTATTCAGAACAAAAAGTTATTGACGTGGCCCCAGCTGTCAATGACATGTAGGCGCGGCTTCTGCTTCGGGAGTCACTCACTCTATTACTATACTGGGCAGCAGGTAGAGGAGTCACTCACTCTATTACTATACTGGGCAGCAGGTAGAGGAGTCACTCACTCTATTACTATACTGGGCAGCAGGTAGAGGAATCACTCACTCTATTACTATACTGGGCAGCAGGTAGAGGAGTCACTCACTCTATTACTATACTGGGCAGCAGGTAGAGGAGTCACTCACTCTATTACTATACTGGGCAGCAGGTAGAGGAGTCACTCACTCTATTACTATACTGGGCAGCAGGTAGAGGAATCACTCACTCTATTACTATACTGGGCAGCAGGTAGAGGAGTCACTCACTCTATTACTATACTGGGCAGCAGGTAGAGGAGTCACTCACTCTATTACTATACTGGGCAGCAGGTAGAGGAGTCACTCACTCTATTACTATACTGGGCAGCAGGTAGAGGAGTCACTCACTCTATTACTATACTGGGCAGCAGGTAGAGGAGTCACTCACTCTATTACTATACTGGGCAGCAGGTAGAGGAGTCTATCATTACTATACTGGGCAAAGCTTAGAGGAGTCACATCCTCTATTACTATACTTTGTTTAGCAGGTAGATAGTCATCACTTATTACTATACTGGGCAGCAGGTAGAGGAGTCCTCCTCTATTACTATACTGGGCAGCAGGTAGAGGAGTCACTCACTCTATTACTATACTGGCAGCAGGTAGAGGAATCACTTGTTTACTCTATTACTATACTGGGCAGCAGATACTTAGTCACTGTCACTCTATTACTATACTTATCAGCAGGCAGATAGTCATTACTCTACTACTATACTGGGCAGCAGGTAGAGGAATCACTCACTCTATTACTATACTGGGCAGCAGGTAGAGGAGTACCACTCTATTACTATACTGGGCAGCAGAGGAGTCAGTTCACTCTATTACTATACTGGGCAGCAGGTAGAGGAGTCACTCACTCTATTACTATACTGGGCAGCAGGTAGAGGAATCACTCACGTCAATCTACTACAGAAAGGATGTCTGTAACTAATAAACATAAAACACACATAAATGTGTTTTAAAAATAATTTTGTGAATTCCTAACGTTACAGTGGCTTGGCTTCCTCATGGAAAGGAAATTGTCCCACTTTTCAGAGTAGTACATTCTTCTTTACTTAATGGCAAGTCATAGCTTAACAAGGACATTTTGAAGGAAATTGTCTCCAAGTAGAGCATGTGGTGCACAGTGTGTTCCATGTCATGTTCGTTATTGAGTTCATAGTGCTGTATTTTTATTTCATTTTGTCCTCAGGTGTCTTGTATTGTCTGTTTGATGGAAGAAACTGTCTGATTTCTATGTGTGTTTGGGTGTTGCAGGGTTTCAAGGGGAAGATTGTTCCGTGGTTATGGACCTCTGCTCACTAGGAACATGCCAGAACGCACGGTGACCTGCACTGAGACTGGGAATGGACAGAACGTCACATGTATTTGTGAAAAAGGTAATTCCCCATGGACACATGTTACCTTTCAAACACGACGGATTACAAATGTAGGATCTTAATTTGATCACCCTGTTGCATGAGAACCTGCAATTCAGGACATTTAAAACTTGTATTGTGTTTGAGGTTTAAAAAGGCTTCTGTAGTTTGTAATTTCCACTTTAAAATTAGATTTCCCCTTACGAATAATTATCAACCCCTACAAAACCGTATAATCCACATAATAATAATAATAATTCACATGTCCTGTTGCTGCTGTAGCAATCTGTCTTAAATTAAGACCCTACATCTGTACAGTACATTTATGGAGTAAGTTGTTGATGATAAAAAATGAAATTTCAAATATTTTTAAGATTTGTTTTTCAACAATTTGTGACAGAATTGTTCAGTTTATCAATATAGATTGAAATATATCATACATCTTGCTTGATAGTCCAGTTAGAATTAGAATTCAGTTGGTACCCCCCTTTGCTGCTATAACACTCTTCCCACTCTTCTGGGAAGGCTTTCCACTAGATGTTGGAACATTGCTGCGAGGACTTGCTTCCATTCAGCCACAAGCGCATTATTGAGGTCAGGCGCTGATGTTGGGCCGGCTCGCAGTCGGCATTCCAATTTTAATTTTATTTTACTAGGCAACTCAGTTAAGAACAAATTCTTATTTTCAATGACGGCCTAGGAACAGTGGGTTAACTGCCTGTTCAGGGGCAGAACGACAGTACCTTGTCAGCTCGGGGGTTTGATCTTGCAACCTTCCGGTTACTAGTCCAACGCTCTAACCACTAGGCTACCCTGCCGCCCCAATTAATCCCAACGGTGTTCGATGGATTTGAGGTCAGAGTTCTGTGCAGGCCAGTCAAGCTCTTCCAGACCGATTTCGACAAACCATTTCTGTATGGACCTGGCTTTGTGCATGAGGGCATTGTCATGCTGAAACAGGAAAGGGCCTTCCCCAAACTGTTGCCACAAAGTTGAAAGCACAGAATCGTCTAGAATGTCATCGTATGATGTAGCGTTAAGATTTCCCTTCACTGGAACAAAGGGGCCAACCTGAACCATGAAAAACAGCCCCAGGCCACTATTCCTCCTCCACCAAACATTACAGTAAGCAGTATGCATTGGGGCAGGTAGATTTCTCCTGGCATCCACCAAACCCAGATTAGTCCGTCGGCCTGCCAGATAGTGAAGCGTGGTTCCTCACTCCAGAGAATGCTTTGCGACTGCTCCAGAGTCCAATGATGGCGAGCTTTACACCACTCCAGCCAACGCTTGGCATTGCACATGGTGATCTTAGGCTTGTGTGCTGTTACTCGGCCATCGAAACCCATTTCATGATGCTCCCAACTAACAGTTCTTGTGCTGATGTTTCTTCCAGAGGCAGTTTGGATATTGTATGAAGTCTTGAGTGTTTAGCTATGGGGTTAAAGTTCAAGTTGCTTCATGACAGTGAAGCTTGTATCATAAAAAATAACCCTGCATAGAATACTGCATGGGCAGTGAGTAAATTCTG
>NW_026278677.1:0-7136 GCF_023373465.1 Oncorhynchus keta | reverse complement strand
GGAGCCAGGTGAGGACCCTACAGAGGCAGTGGAGCCAGGTGAGGACCCTACAGAGGAAGTGGAGCCAGGTGAGGACCCTACAGAGGCAGTGGAGCCAGGTGAGGACCCTACAGAGGAAGTGGAGCCAGGTGAGGACCCTACAGAGGAAGTGGAGCCAGGTGAGGACCCTACAGAGGAAGTGGAGCCAGGTGAGGACCCTACAGAGGAAGTGGAGCCAGGTGAGGACCCTACAGAGGAAGTGGAGCCAGGTAAGGACCCTATAGAGGAAGTGGCTAGTTGAGGAGCCTACAGAGGAAATGGAGCCAGGTGAGGACCCTACAGAGGAAGTGGAGCCAGGTGAGGACCCTACAGAGGAAGTAGAGCCAGGTGAGGACCCTACATAGGAAGTGGAGCCAGGTGAGGACCCTACAGAGGAAGTAGAGCCAGGTGAGGACCCTACAGAGGAAGTGGAGCCAGGTGAGGACCCTATAGAGGAAGTGGCTAGTTGAGGACTCTACAGAGGAAATAGAGCCTGGTGAGGACCCTACAGAGGAAGTGGAGCCAGTTGAGGTCCCTACAGAGGAAATAGAGCCAGGTGAGGACCCTATAGAGGAAGTGGCTAGTTGAGGACCCTACAGAGGAAATAGAGCCAGGTGAGGACCCTATAGAGGAAGTGGCTAGTTGAGGACCCTACAGAGGAAATAGAGCCAGGTGAGGGACCTATGAGGAAGTGGCTAGTTGAGGACCCTACAGAGGAAGTGGAGCCAGGTGAGGACCCTATAGAGGAAGAAGCTAGTTGAGGACCCTACAGAGGGAAATAGAGCCAGGTGAGGACCCTACAGAGGAAGTGGAGCCAGGTGAGGACCCTAGGAGGAAGTGGCTAGTTGAGGACCCTACAGAGGAAATAGAGCCAGGTGAGGACCCTATAGAGGAAGTGGCTAGTTGAGGACCCTACAGAGGAAATAGGAGCCAGGTGAGGACCCTAGAGGAAGTGGCTAGTTGAGGACCCTACAGAGGAAGTGGAGCCTGGTGAGGACCCTAGAGGAAGTGGCTGGTTGAGGACCCTACAGAGGAAATGGAGCCAGGTGAGGACCCTATGAGGAAGTGGACCAGAGAGGACCCTACAGAGGAAGTGGAGCCAGGTGAGGACCCTACAGAGGAAGTAGAGCCAGGTGAGGACCCTACAGAGGAAGTGGAGCCAGGTGGGACCCTATAGAGGAAGTGGCTAGTTGAGGACCTACAGAGGAAATAGAGCCTGGTAGAGGACCCTACAGAGGAAGTGGAGCCAGTTGAGGACCCTACAGAGGAAATAGAGCCAGGTGAGGACCCTATAGAGGAAGTGGCTAGTTGAGGACCCTACAGAGGGAAATAGAGCCAGGTGAGGACCCTATAAGAGGAAGTGGCTAGTTGAGGACCCTACAGAGGAAATAGAGCCAGGTGAGGACCCTATAGAAGAGGAAGTGGCTAGTTGAGGACCCTACAGAGGAAATAGAGCCAGGTGAGGACCCTATAGAGGAAGTGGCTAGTTGAGGACCCTACAGAGGAAATGGAGCCAGGTGAGGACCTACAGAGGAAGTGGAGCCAGGTGAGGACCCTATAGAGGAAGTAGCTAGTTGAGGACCCTACAGAGGAAGTGGAGCCAGGTAGGACCCTATAGAGAAGTGGCTAGTTGAGGACCCTACAGAGGAAATAGAGCCAGGAGACCCTATAGAGTAAGTGGGCTAGTTGAGGACCCTACAGAGAAATAGAGCCAGGTGAGGACCCTAGAGGAAGTGGCTAGGTGAGGACCCTACAGAGGAAGTGGCTAGTTGAGGACCCTACAGAGGAAGTGGCTAGTTGGAGGACCCTACAGAGGAAATAGGAGCCAGGTGAGGACCCACAAATGAAGCGGAGCCATGTGAGGACCTTACAGAGGAAGCGGAGGAAGGTGAAGACCCTACAATGGAAGTGGAGTCAGGTGAGAACCCTATAGAGGAAGTGTAGCCAGGTGAGGACCCTACAGAGGAAGTGGAGCCAGGTGAGGACTATAGAGGAAGTGTAGCCAGGTGAGGACCCTACAGAGGAAGTGGAGCCAGGGTGAGGACCCTACAGAGGAAGTGGAGCCAGTTGAGGACCTATAGAGGGAAGTGGAGCCAGGTGAGGACCCTACAGAGGAAGTGGAGCCAGGTGAGGACCCTACAGAGGAAGTGGAGCCAGGTGAGGACCCTACAGAGGAAGTGGAGCCAGGTGAGGACCCTAGAAATTGGAGCCAGGTGAGGACCCTACAGAGGAAGTGGAGCAGGTGAGAACCCTATAGAGGAAGTGGAGCCAGGTGAGGACCCTACAGAGGAAGTGGAGCCAGGTGGAGGACCCTACAGAGGAAGTGGAGCCAGGTGAGGACCCTTCAGAGGAAGTGGAGCCATGTGAGGACCCTTCGAGGAAGTGGAGCCAGGTGAGGACCCTTCAGAGGAAGTGGAGCCAGTTGAGGACCCTATAGAGGGAAGTGGAGTCAGGTGAGGACCCTATAGAGGAAATGGAGTCAGGTGAGGACCCTATAGAGGAAGTGGAGTCAGTGGGAGGACCCTAGAGGAAGTGGAGTCAGGTGAGGACCCTATAGAGGAAGTGGAGTCAGGTGAGGACCCTTCAGGAGGAAGTGGAGTCAGGTGACCCTACAGAGAAGTGGAGCCAGGTGAGGACCCACGATGAGGAAGTGGAGCCAGGTGAGGACCCTTCAGAGGAAGTGGAGCCAGGTGAGGCCCACAGAGGAAGTGGAGCCAGGTAAGGACCCTACAGAGGAAGTGGAGCCAGGTGAGGACCTAAAGAGGAAGTGGATCCATGTGAGGACCCTAAAGAGGAAGTGGACAGTGAGGACCCTAGAGGAAGTGGAGTCAGGTGAGGACCCTACAGAGGAAGTGGAACCAGGTGAGGACCTTACAGAGGAAGAGGATCCATGAGGACCCTAAAGAGGAAGTGGAGGCAGAGTGAGGACCCTACAGAGAAGTGGACATGGAGAGAGGAAAGAAAGGAAATAATATGGAAAGAAAAGAGGAGAGGGGGTAGTTAGGTGTACTAGTAGAGGATTCTGTTTCAAGAACTATCCTGTCCGGTCAGTTGGTCCCGGGAATATAACACAGATGAGAGGCCCTGTTTTCCCCTCCCTCACATCTGCAAGCTAACCCAACCTGGAACGTCATTACACAATCTCAAGGAATATCTGAAATTGTGGTGTTTGGAGATTAGCATTCTAATGTTTCCCAGCAACAAAGGGTTGGTTTTATTAGAGCCATTTGTGTGAAGGCCTAAAAATAGCCTGGTTAGAGCTGGTCACAGTGGCTGGTCCTGGGTCTGCAGAGATGAAAACAGAAAAGAATGTCCGGTGGGAAACAAAGGAAACAGCTGACTCTGGTTCTGTGGTTCTGTTGTTACTGCAGGGTAGGCATTGTAGAGCAGGAGCTACGTACACATACGCACACGACCTGGGTATGAATATATGACTCACATACAAACATACTTTTACACTCAAACAGGTATGCATGCACACAGAAGCATACACACATACAGTACACACACGCAAAGCACACACACGCACACACAGACTTCTGGGAAAACAGATTGATTAAATTAGGAAACATAGGGAAAAGTTAATAGATGTGCATTCCTTTTTTCTCAGTGGATTTGATGTGTGCTGGAAGAAGAAAACAATGATATATTGTAGTCATTGAATACGAAATAAACTGCAATTGTAGCACATTTGGATTTTGATGATGTGGAGAGATATGAAAGATATGTTAGATAAGCTTCCTCCCTGACTCTGCAGCAGTGATCTCTCTTCAAACAGGCTACCACCTCACATCAGAGCATCAAAGCGTCATGTGATCTCTCTCACAGGCTACCACCCTAACATCAGGCGTCGCGTCATCCAGATCTCTCTTCAAACAGGCTACCACCTCACATCAGAGCATCGCGTCATGTGATCTCTTCAAACAGGCTACCACCTCACATCAGACACAATACATGTGATCTCCCACCTCAAACAGCTGACCCTCACATCAGAGCATCACGTCATGTGATCTCTCTTCAACAGGCTACACCTCACACATCAGAGCATCGCATGTGATCTCAACAGGCTACCACCTCACATCAGAGCATGCGTCATGTGATCTCTCTTCAAACAGGCTACCACCTCACATCAGAGCATCGCGTCATCCAGATCTCTCTTCAAACAGGCTACCACCTCACATCAGAGCATCGCGTCATCCAGATCTCTCTTCAAACAGGCTACCACCTCACATCAGAGCATCGCGTCATCCAGATCTCTCTTCAAACAGGCTACCACCTCACATCAGAGCATCGCGTCATCTAGATCTCTCTTCAAACAGGCTACCACCACACATTAGAGCATCGCGTCATGTGATCTCTCTTCAAACAGGCTACCACCACACATCAGAGCATCGCGTCATGTGATCTCTCTTCGTGTCTGATCCCTCCAGCTGTATTTACATAATGATAATAAAATCACAAAGCGACTTGAGCTTATTCTATAAAAATATTTTCTTCAGATTTTACGCAGCTCAACTGTGAAAGCACCACATGAGATGTGGTAACAAGTGGAACAGAGATGACTTAAACTCCGGCCAGACAGAGAGCCGGCCAAGGGCGGAATAGAGGAATACAATAAAATCCAAAATGTTCAATTTGAGCGGCGGATATGCAGGGCAGCTAATATTACCGTATGATTTGGGTCTCATCCCACTGGGCAAAAACTGGCTGAAACAATATTGTTTCCACATCATTTAAATCCAAAAGTCTATGTAATGACGTTGAATCAATGTGGGGAGACTGATTGGATTTGCAAGAAGTCATCCACATAAGTGCATTTCGGGGTTTTAACCTAAATCCAATGACATGGTGAAATGTTTTCTAGATTTCACGTTGAATTCCCATTAATTGACAACTCAACCAATGGAAATCAAAACTCGATGTTGAACTGAAGTCTGTGGGATGTCCTTTATGCAGTGTGTGTATGTGTAAGTGCGTGTGTGTGCACGCGCGTGTGTGTGCGTGCGTGCGTGCGTGAGTGTGTGTGGTTGATGAATCAGCTCCCCTACATTATCATTAAGGGATCCTAGATTTCCTTCCCTCATATTTGCAGAAGAACGTAACTATTAGGATTGAGGGGTATCCCATAATACCCAAGAAAAATAACAAACCAACATCTTAACTGGCTATCAGTTTTTCAAATTAGAAGTTGGGGAGGATCTGTACTGTTGATCCGGTGTTATATTGGAATATTTCCCTCTCCATATGTTCTCTCTCTGCGCTGCATGGTTCCCTGCAGGAGAGTCTAAACACTTCTCTGGAACACTAGACATGTTTTGGAGGGTGTGAGACATGTTTAGAGGGCTGTGTGACATGTTTAGAGGGCTGTGTGACATGTTTAGAGGGCTGTGCGACATGTTTAGAGGGCTGTGTGACATGTTTAGAGGGCTGTGTGACATGTTTAGAGGGCTGTGTGACATGTTTAGAGGGCTGTGTGACATGTTTAGAGGGCTGTGTGACATGTTTAGAGGGCTGTGTGACATGTTTGGAGGGCTGTGTGACATGTTTAGAGGGCTGTGCAACTGTCCATATGTCCAGACTGCAGCCATGAAGCCTACAGCTCCTCAGACTCAGTCTCAGTCTTAATGAATTATTAGAGGGATTGCACATACAAGCTTAATTCCTCTAATAATTCATTAAGACTGAGACTGAGTCAGATACGAGTGGAAATGATGATCCTCTTGGCCAGACAAGCGTGTTCGGAAAGATTAAATACTTTTCATGGAGAGACAAAGAGAGGAGAGGAATTGAGAGGAGAGGAACACTCATGGCTAATGACGATGCTCGTAAACTCTGAGTGTTGTGAGATGGGCTCTGGAGGGAGCTCTGCTCCACTGTCACTGTCCGGAATAACTGCTACTCTGGACAGACCAGACCAGATCCCGGGCATCACAGGAGAGGAGAAACATGGCGCCTCGCTGTTTTGATGGAACGTTGTGATGGAATGTGAGAAGATGGATGAGATGAGGACAGGGAAGTGGATGTGGTGGGTAAGGACCGAGTAGTGTGTGTGTGTGTGTGTGTGTGTGTGTGTGTGTGTGTGTGTGTGTGTGTGTGTGTGTGTGTGTGTGTGTGTGTGTGTGTGTGTGTGTGTGTGTGTGTGTGTGTGTGTGTGTGTGTGTGTGTGTGTGCCCCTGCATATGGTGTTGAGTGTGTGTTGAGGAGTACTTGTTGCAGTGTAGTACTTGGCTGGTGAACTCAAGTATTGAAAGGGGAACAGCCCAGGTACACAGTGTTCACCTGAATGCACCACAGGCCGCAGAACACAGGAACTAACTTAACCCCTGTCCCATCTCAGGAAGCCCTGCGTTAACCCAATAACACTATAGGTGGGGGGAGACAGAGAGAGAGAGAGAGAGAGAGAGAGAGAGAGAGAGAGAGAGAGAGAGAGAGAGAGAGAGAGAGAGAGAGAGAGAGAGAGAGAGAGAGAGAGAGAGAGAGAGAGAGAGAGAGAGCAGAGAGAGAGAGAGAGAGAGAGAGAGAGAGACAGAGAGAGACAGAGACAGACAGAGAGAGACAGAGAGAGAGAGAGAGAGAGAGAGAGACAGAGAGAGAGAGAGAGAGAGAGACAGAGAGAGAGACAGAGAGAGAGACAGAGAGAGAGACAGAGAGAGACAGAGAGAGACAGAGACAGAGACAGAGACAGAGAGAGAGAGAGAGAGAGAGACAGAGAGAGACAGAGAGAGACAGAGAGAGAGACAGAGATGAGAGAGACAGAGACAGAGAGAGACAGAGAGAGAGAGAGAGAGACAGAGAGAGACAGAGAGAGACAGAGACAGAGACAGAGACAGAGACAGAGAGAGACAGAGACAGAGACAGAGACAGAGACAGAGAGAGAGAGAGAGAGAGACAGAGAGAGACAGAGAGAGACAGAGAGAGACAGAGAGAGACAGAGACAGAGAGAGAGACAGAGAGAGAGACAGAGACAGAGACAGAGACAGAGACAGAGAGAGACAGAGAGAGACAGAGACAGAGACAGAGAGAGAGAGAGACAGAGAGAGACAGAGACAGAGAGAGACAGAGAGAGACAGAGACAGAGACAGAGAGAGACAGAGAGAGACAGAGAGAGACAGAGAGAG
>NW_026278676.1:20000-26705 GCF_023373465.1 Oncorhynchus keta | reverse complement strand
TGCGATGTCATCCTGGGGTATTGTGATGTCACCCTGGGGTATTGTGATGTCACCCTGGGGTATTGCGATGTCACCCTGGGGTATTGTGATGTCACCCACAAGATGTCACCCTGGGGTATTGTTTGTAGATTAACCAGGATCAGATAGAGCTAGCCAGCTCCCAGACTGAAGGGATCAGATAGAGCTAGCCAGCTCCCAGACTGAAGGGGATCAGATAGAGCTAGCCAGCTCCCAGACCCGAAGGATCAGATAGGGGAGCTCCCAGATCAGATAGAGCTAGCCAGCTCCCAGACCGAAGGATCAGATCCCAGAGCTAGCCAGCTCCCAGACCGAAGGGGATCAGATAGAGCTAGCCAGCTCCCAGACTGAAGGGATCAGATAGAGCTAGCCAGCTCCCAGACCGAAGGGATCAGATAGAGCTAGCCAGCTCCCAGACCCGAAGGGATCAGACAGAGCTAGCCAGCTCCCAGACTGAAGGGGATCAGATAGAGCTAGCCAGCTCCCAGACTGAAGGGGATCAGATAGAGCTAGCCAGCTCCCAGACCGAAGGGGATCAGATAGAGCTCCCAGACTGAAAGCTCTCCCAGACTGAAGGGGATCAGATAGAGCTAGCCAGCTCCCAGAGCCAGCAGATCCCAGCTCCCAGAAGGGATCAGATAGAGCTAGCTCAGACTGAAGGGATCAGCTCCCCAGACTGAAGGGGATCAGATAGAGCTAGCCAGCTCCCAGACTGAAGGGGATCAGACAGAGCTAGCCAGCTCCCAGACTGAAGGGGATCAGATAGAGCCTGAAGGGGATCAGCTCTCCAGACTGAAGGGACAGATCAGATCCCAGACTGAAAGGGGATCAGATAGCCAGCTCCCAGCCCGAAGGGGATCAGATAGAGCTAGCCAGCTCCCAGACTGAAGGGGATCAGGATCCCAGAGCTAGCCAGCTCCCAGACTGAAAGGGGATCGGATAGAGCTAGCCAGCTCCCAGACTGAAGGATCGGGATCTCCCGAACTGAAGGAGACCGAAGGGATCAGATAGAGCTAGCCAGCTCCCAGACCGAAGGGGATCAGATAGAGCTAGCCAGCTCCTAGACTGAAGGGATCGGATAGAGCTAGCCAGCTCCCAGACTGAAGGGGATCGGATAGAGCTAGCCAGCTCCCAGACTGAAGGGGATCGGATAGAGCTAGCCAGCTCCCAGACCGAAGGGGATCGGATAGAGCTAGCCAGCTCCCAGCCCGAAGGGGATCGGATAGAGCTAGCCAGCTCCCAGACTGAAGGGGATCAGATAGAGTTAGCCAGCTCCCAGACTGAAGGGGATCAGATAGAGCTAGCCAGCTCCCAGACTGAAGGGGATCGGATAGAGCTAGCCAGCTCCCAGACTGAAGGGGATCGGATAGAGCTAGCCAGCTCCCAGACTGAAGGGGATCAGATGGAGCTAGCCAGCTCCCAGACCGAAGGGGATCGGATAGAGCTAGCCAGCTCCCAGACCGAAGGGATCGGATAGAGCTAGCCAGCTCCCAGACTGAAGGGATCGGATAGAGCTAGCCAGCTCTCACCTGGCTGGATGTTTGACACCCCCTGGGTTAAGGAGACAGACAGGTGTAAGACCTGGCCGGATGACAGACAGACAGGTGTACAGGGTTCTCTCTCACCTGGCTGGATGTTTGACATCCCCTGGGTTAAGAGGGAGACAGACAGGTGTACAGGTGTCTCTCTCTCACCTGGCTGGATGTTTGACACCCTCTGGGTTAAGAGGGAGACAGACAGGTGTACAGGGTTCTCTCTCTCACCTGGCTGGATGTTTGACACCCCCTGGGTTAAGAGGGAGACAGACAGGTGTACAGGTGTCTCTCTCTCACCTGGCTGGATGTTTGACATCCCCTGGGTTAAGAGGGAGACAGACAGGTGTACAGGTGTCTCTTTCTCACCTGGCCGGTCATTCTCTGATCCTCTCTGTGTGTTGAAGGAGTCCCAGGCTTTCAGCAGGCTTGGAGGGTAGCAGCCCTTGACACAGTGGAGACTGGACACATACACTAATATTAGTACTAGTACCTATTGACCTAGCAATTCTACATAGATTATCTGATCGAGACAAGCAGTAGAGGCAGCGAGACAGAGAAAGAGACAGAGGAGAGACAGAAAGAGACAGAGAGGAGAGACAGAGAGGAGGGAAGAGAGAGAGGGGGAAGAGAGAGAGGGGAAGAGAGAGAGACAGAGAGGAGAGACAGAGAGAGAGGGGAAGAGAGAGAGAGGAAGAAAGAGAGAGAGGGGGAAGAGAGAGAGAGAGGGGGAAGAGAGAGAGAGGGGGGAAGAGAGAGAGAGGGGGGAAGAGAGAGAGGAGAGAGAGGGAAGAGAGAGAGAGAGGGGGAAGAGAGAGAGGGGGAAGAGAGAGAGGAGGAAGAGAGAGAGAGAGAGAGAGGAAGAGAGAGAGAGAGAGAGAGAGACAGAGACAGAGAGAGAGACAGAGAGAGAGACAGAGAGAGAGACAGAGAGAGACAGAGAGAGAGACAGAGAGAGAGACAGAGAGAGAGAGAGACAGAGAGAGAGAGAGACAGAGAGAGAGAGAGACAGAGAGAGAGAGAGAGACGTGTATTTACTCCTTTAGTCCGATGAAGCCAGTGGTCTGGTTGTGTTTCTTCTCCTTTAGACTGCTCAGCTCCCTGAAACAGACAGACACCATTAGTCCAGACAGACACCATTAGTCCAGACAGACACCATTAGTCCAGACAGACACCATTAGTCCAGACACATTAGAATACACTAGACTCCCCCCACAGTTATATCCCCCCCCACAGACAGGTTAAAATGAGAGAGAAAAACAACGCATTCAAATAAAATAGATCATAAATATAATCATTCATATCTACAGGCTACATTGAGGGTTTTCACGCGGCACGACTTTCCACTTCCTCACGCCTGGTCAAACTGATGCAACATGGGACATTTGGTCTTCTTTATTTTGGTTCCTGCATTTTCTCCCCTGAACCTCGTCGCTCCGTGAGAGAAGATGACAGAAAACCTTGACCGATGTCAATAAGACTGAAGATTCCTTCTATGGATCTATGACATGTTTCTGGTGAGCACGGGTTGATTTAGTATTCTAGGACAACAAGTAATGACAGAAGAGAAGCTGACAGAAGAGATGCTGACAGAAGAGATGCTGAGATGCTGACAGAACAGAAGCTGAGATGCTGACAGAACAGAAGCTGAGATGCTGACAGAACAGAAGCTGAGATGCTGACAGAACAGAAGCTGAGATGCTGACAGAACAGAAGCTGAGATGCTGACAGAACAGAAGCTGAGATGCTGACAGAACAGAAGCTGAGATGCTGACAGAACAGAAGCTGACAGAACAGATGCTGACAGAACAGAAGCTGAGATGCTGACAGAACAGAAGCTGAGATGCTGACAGAACAGAAGCTGAGATGCTGACAGAACAGAAGCTGAGGATGCTGACAGAAGAGATGTTGAGATGCTGACAGAAAAGAAGCTGACAGAAGAGATGCTGACAGAAGAGATGCTGACAGAAGAGATGCTGACAGAAGAGATGTTGAGATGCTGACAGAACAGAAGCTGAGATGCTGACAGAACAGAAGCTGAGATGCTGACAGAACAGAAGCTGAGATGCTGACAGAACAGAAGCTGAGGATGCTGACAGAAGAGATGTTGAGATGCTGACAGAACAGAAGCTGAGATGCTGACAGAAAAGAAGCTGACAGAAGAGATGTTGAGATGCTGACAGAAGAGAAGCTGAGATGCTGACAGAACAGAAGCTGAGATGCTGACAGAACAGAAGCTGACAGAAGAGATGCTGAGATGCTGACAGAACAGAAGCTGAGATGCTGACAGAACAGAGGCTGAGATGCTGACAGAACAGAGGCTGAGATGCTGACAGAACAGAGGCTGAGATGCTGACAGAACAGAGGCTGAGATGCTGACAGAACAGAAGCTGAGATGCTGACAGAGCAGAAGATGAAGATTCACAGTGTATTTTCTATATTAGCAGGTCAGGGTCTCAGATTCACAGTGTATTTTCTATATTAGCAGGTCAGGGTCTCAGATTCACAGTGTATTTTCTATATTAGCAGGTCAGGGTCTCAGATTCACAGTGTATTTTCTATATTAGCAGGTCAGGGTCTCAGATTCACAGTGTATTTTCTATATTAGCAGGTCAGGGTCTCAGATTCACAGTGTATTTTCTATATTAGCAGGTCAGGGTCTCAGATTCACAGTGTATTTTCTATATTAGCAGGTCAGGGTCTCAGATTCACAGTGTATTTTCTATATTAGCAGGTCAGGGTCTCAGATTTACAGTGTATTTTCTATATTAGCAGGTCAGGGTCTCAGATTCACAGTGTATTTTCTATATTAGCAGGTCAGGGTCTCAGATTCACAGTGTATTTTCTATATTAGCAGGTCAGGGTCTCAGATTCACAGTGTATTTTCTATATTAGCAGGTCAGGGTCTCAGATTCACAGTGTATTTTCTATATTAGCAGGTCAGGGTCTCAGATTCACAGTGTATTTTCTATATTAGCAGGTCAGGGTCTCAGATTCACAGTGTATTTTCTATATTAGCAGGTCAGGGTCTCAGATTCACAGTGTATTTTCTATATTAGCAGGTCAGGGTGTCAGATTCACAGTGTATTTTCTATATTAGCAGGTCAGGGTCTCAGATTCACAGTGTATTTTCTATATTAGCAGGTCAGGGTCTCAGATTCACAGTGTATTTTCTATATTAGCAGGTCAGGGTCTCAGATTCACAGTGTATTTTCTATATTAGCAGGTTAGGGTCAGGTCTCAGATTTACAGTGTATTTTCTATATTAGCAGGGTCTCAGATTCACAGTGTATTTTCTATATTAGCGGGTCAGGGTCTCAGATTCACAGTGTATTTTCTATATTAGCGGGTCAGGGTCTCAGATTCACAGTGTATTTTCTATATTAGCAGGTCAGGGTCTCAGATTCACAGTGTATTTTCTATATTAGCGGGTCAGGGTCTCAGATTCACAGTGTATTTTCTATATTAGCGGGTCAGGGTCTCAGATTCACAGTGTATTTTCTATATTAGCGGGTCAGGGTCTCAGATTCACAGTGTATTTTCTATATTAGCAGGTCAGGGTCTCAGATTCACAGTGTATTTTCTATATTAGCGGGTCAGGGTCTCAGATTCACAGTGTATTTTCTATATTAGCGGGTCAGGGTCTCAGATTCACAGTGTATTTTCTATATTAGCAGGTCAGGGTCTCAGATTCACAGTGTATTTTCTATATTAGCGGGTCAGGGTGTCAGATTCACAGTGTATTTTCTATATTAGCGGGTCAGGTGTCAGATTCACAGTGTATTTTCTATATTAGCGGGTCAGGTGTCAGTTCACAGTGTATTTTTCTATATTAGGGTCTGTCAGATTCACAGTGTATTTTCTATATTAGCGGGTCAGGGTGTCAGATTCACAGTGTATTTTCTATATTAGCGGGTCAGGGTGTCAGATTCACAGTGTATTTTCTATTTTAGCGGGTCAGGGTCTCAGATTCACAGTGTATTTTCTATTTTAGCGGGTCAGGGTCTCAGATTCACAGTGTATTTTCTATTTTAGCGGGTCAGGGTCTCAGATTCACAGTGTATTTTCTATATTAGACAGGGTCTCAGATTCACAGTGTATTTTCTATATTAGCGGGTCAGGGTCTCAGATTCACAGTGTATTTTTTCTATATTAGCGGGTCAGGGTCTCAGATTCACAGTGTATTTTCTATATTAGTCAGGGTCTCAGATTCACAGTGTGTTTTCTATATTAGGGGTCAGGGTCTCAGATTCACAGTGTGTTTTCTATATTAGCGGGTCAGGGTCTCAGATTCACAGTGTGTTTTCTATATTAGGGGTCAGGGTCTCAGATTCACAGTGTGTTTTCTATATTAGCGGGTCAGGGTCTCAGATTCACAGTGTATTTTCTATATTAGCGGGTTAGGGTCTCAGACAGACAGAGTAACGTACGTAGGTTAGGGTCTCAGACAGACAGACAGACAGAGTAACGTACGTAGGTTAGGGTCTCAGACAGACAGACAGACAGACAGACAGACAGACAGACAGACAGACAGTCTCAGACAGACAGACAGACAGACGCACGTAACAGACAGACAGACGACAGACAGTTACGGACAGACTCAGACGACAGACAGACGACGAGTACGACGCACGTCGTAGGTTAGGGTCGCACGACAGACGCAGACAGACGACAGAGACGACACGACACGACAGACGCACAGACAGACAGACAGACGCACGACAGACAGACACAGACAGACAGACAGACGGACAGACGCAGACAGACGACAGACAGACAGACGACACGCACACAGACGAACGAAGCGCACGACGACAGACAGACAGACAGACAGACAGACAGACAGACAGACAGACAGACAGACAGACACAGACAGAGTAACGTACGTAGGTTAGGGTCTCAGATAAACACAGAGATGATAACTTTGGAGATGATAATCTCGTGGAGGATTATTATTATATTAGGACTGATAACATACTTAGAGATGATAATCTCGTTTTTATTATATTAGGACAGAGATGATAACGTGGAGATGATAATCCTGGAGGATTATTATTATATTAGGACAGAGATCCAGATGATAATCTCTGGAGGATTATTATTATATTAGGACAGAGATGATAACATACTTGGAGATGATAATCTCGTGGAGGAT